>NC_143551.1:100137500-100437500 GCF_054136105.1 Typopeltis vanoorti | reverse complement strand
GGGTCTAGATTTCTCTCTCATAGAGTGGTGCATGATTGGAATGGTTTGCCATAGAATGTTTTGTGTGCAGGTGGCATGAATGAATTCAAGAGCAGGTATGACAGCTGGTGTGATTAGTATAGCTCACTCAATGAGTTTCTGACTCCCTGGAGGTCTCTCTTAATAATAATAATATGAGATGTGAAAGAAACACCCACAAAAATTGTAAATAAATAGTTAAATTCAGTAATAAATGGGTACATGAAGATGATGGTGCAAAACAGAAAGTCAAATGAGATTGTCAAAGTACCTCAATAAGGAACGTGGTCAACCCTCATGGCCAGGCAGTGCTCACAATGATGTTTCATACTATTTATATCGGTGTTCAGGATCTCAGTTGTAATAACAATCATTGCTCCTGCACAGAGCTCTCTTAAGTCCCTCAAGGTTTTGGGGGGAGGGGAGTTGAAAGCAGCAACATGCATATCTAAAGCATTCCAGACATGCAAAATAGGATTAAGGTCAGGGGACCTGGCTGGCTATTCCATATTTATGATGGTCTCTTCTTGAAAATATTGGTCTACAAACATCACTCAATTAAGACAAACATCACTCAATTAAGACAAACATCACTCAATTAAGACAAACATTACTCAATTAAGACAAACATTATTGTCTTGTAGGATAAATGTCTCTCCTATTGCACCTACATACAAATGAATGTACAGGTCCAGGACCGCATCTCTTTAAGTTAACATTCATGGTTCTGCTAGGAAGCGCACACAAGTTGGTGTGTTAAGTCTGTGTGTCTATCCAATGAGATGCCTCTCCAAGCCACACTATCTCTACCATAAGTGTTCCTTTCATGGCTGTCAGTGGGATGATTATGCATTCTTGGATCTCCAGATCAGAGCATGTCTGATATCTTTTGTAGAGCAAATTGTGCACTTGTCTGTAAACAGTACTGACCCCATTGGCCTTAGGTTCAGTTGACATTGAACCTAGCCCATTTCAAGTATTCCTCTCCTGTGGCACACTCAGATAACTAGTTGTCTAGTTTACAGACCATGTTTGCATGTTTGTGAAGCCTTCTGTGCACATTGGAAACAGATAGCAATGTTTTTGTAGTTGATGCAAGATCAGATCGTAGCTGATTTGGGGTAGCACCTCTGTTTCAGATAATTGCAGATATCAATCACTCACGTGGGTTGTAGCTTATGACTTTCCTTCCCGGTATCTCTGGGATACTGTTTGAAGTGGTTCCACAGTCTCTGAAAACTAGACAGAGAATGACTCATATGCAACTATCTGGCTATCTCTGCCTGACTTTGGCTGCATTTAGTCTTATGATGGCTCACCACCCTGAATTCGTCTTTTAAATGATTTCTTGCAGCCATATCCAAGAATTCTGCTATCATGAAATGTCTTCTTCTCACTCTGGACATGAAATGGAAAAACCACTCAAAAATGTCTACTTTTGTGCCACTGTTAATTTGAATATGCCACTCATTTGTATATGATAACCAGACTCAGTGTCACTTTTTCCTTAATGTACCTGACAGTATTTCTCCCAGAACTATGCTTTGGTGCAGATATGTAGACAACATTTTTGCAATTTGAAATAGTTCTTCTCCTGATTTACAACATCATATATAAAAAGAAATGCAGCTAATCTCAGAATTCAGTTCATTTTAAAAAGAAGAAAAACCCAAATTGCCTTTTTGGATCTACTAATTCTTTGTCGACCTGATGGCAGGGTATAATTCTCAGTATTTCATAATGTATGTATAAAGGTCTCAACAGTCCCAATTTTTTGACTAGGGTGATGGTGTGATTCTGCACGAATATAGTGACCTATATTCGTGCAGAATCACACCGTCACCCTAGTCAAAAAATTGGGATTGTTAAGACCTTTTATACATCTTGTCCATTGTTCTACAGATCACCTATTACATAAAGAATTGCATCATATTAAGTCACCTTTCTTGTTAAATTGTTTCAGTGAAGGCTTCATTAATGAAGCCTTCAACAATCATAGAATTCCTGCTTCTTCTGCTCAAGAAGAAATTACTCGTATTCTGCTGCCTTATGCAAAGGGAATATCTTGGTGTCTGCCAGATTCCTTGCTCTTATGGTTTGTCTTATTATGGACACTCTAGAACAGCGCTTCCCAAACTGTGGGCCACGGCCCACTTGGGGGCTGTTAGTTTTGTTGAGGGGGACATGAAATAATGAAAACAAATTTAAAATATTTTAAGACTAAGTAGATATTTTTTTTATCTTAAAAGTAACGTATTTAATTTTTATTATTTATTATTTCTTTTTTTTGTTATTTTTTATATTTTAATGATAAAAATCACACATTGGCGTTGGTTCACAAATTTTGCTTCTTGTGTATTTCGGCGCTTAATGAATATTAGTAAATATATGCTTATTCATATAAGTTTAATTTCAAAGGTATTGATAAAAAGCACAAAAAAGCTTACAAATGCAGAATCTTGTGTTAATTTAAAACTACCAAGTGTTTGGCCATTAAATTAATGTTTTATTGCTAATGTATGCAGGTGCAGGTAATGCACAGGAAAGAATACACTTGGGGTGCAGGACAACTGCAATGATAGCACAGATCACATGCAATTTTATTATTATTTTTTTTTCGATGGGGCCATGAAATATTTTAATTTTTCCAAAGGGACCTTAACATCTATAAGCTCGGGAAGCACTGCTCTAGAAGATCTCCATTTTATCTATCGTAAAGAACATGAGCCTGAACAATCTGGCCTTACTGAATATGTTATCGCTACTAAGCACAGAGTCTTCTGGAGTAAGATTAAAATCTTGCTTGGCACAAATCTTATGGAATGTTCATTATAAGGAAATGTGAATTATTTTACTACTGTTCAAACTTAAATAGATCGGATGGTCTACATTTATCTCCTTTATGGGAGATGGTACTTTTCATTCTGCTGACCTTCCTTAATTTGCTTAATTATGTGTTTATGGTTTTATATATATAATTAGTAATTTGTTGACAGTTTTGTTATCTTACTGCATCTATGGTGGTGCTTTTAGGAATGTTTGTTATTTGTATATTATATTGTTCTCTTTCTGTACTGGAAATGCCTTCAATTTTCACTTATTTGAAAATTTTGCCATTAAAAAATAATTTTTTTTTAAAAGTATTAATTGATGGAGTTGGACTTAAGGAACGAGAGGCTAGGATTTTGAGGTGAAGTTTAGAGGATATATTGCAAAACTGACCAAAATAACTTATCAGATTATCTGAATGTTAAAGAATACACTGCAAACAAAGATCTTTGTTTGTGGTGTACTCTTAAGATATATGAGTTATTATCCTTTATAAAGCTTGGATAAGTCCACATCTGGGTTATTGATGGTTTCACGGAGATGAGGTGGAGAAGATCCATAGACAGGTGACAAAGATAGTAAGGTTTATAGAATGCTCCCTTTTAGCATAAGATTAAAAGTTTGTGGATTACAAAGTTTAGGAAGAAAAACTGAGATATGATAGCAATATACTGCTCCAGGATTGACCCTGTATGAGTGTAGTTGGCAAGGTGGGAGGATCAAGTTTTTTACGACTCCTACCCAAGAAAGGTTCATAAACTTATAGTACATTTATACTGTGGGTGAGCTAAGGATTTTTTGTCTATTTTTATTAATTTTATATATTTTTTAATTTCTTTTTGCATAATCTGGAAACTCCACTCTAGAAGCCAAACATCGAACTTTTTCAAGCCACTTGCACCAGGTGATGAAATTTATCTTCCACCTAAAGACAGTCACAAACATCTATGCCCAAGGCAGGATTCATATCTGCAGTTTGTTGCTTGGAAAATGAATATACTAACCACTAAGCTGAGTGGTTGGAGAGAGGTGAATGGATGGAATAGGTTATCAGTTGATTGTAAATATTTTGTCTGTGTACAAGTTTAAATAGAAGTATAATAGGGATGTGGGAATAATTGTTTTTGTGAGCTTCTCATGATTCGTCTTTTGACTATTGAGACTTGAGAAAATAATATTTACAATAAGGCTGTATTATTGCTGTTAATTACAGCTATTCCATGTTACATATCACAGTTCTTTCTGATGGTTTCTAGTGCTAGTGTTTGAGGTTGTTAGCCTACTTATAGCTAACAAAGCATTAGACACAAATATTTATTAGTAGTATTACAAACTGCATCTCCATTTTTCAAGTCTCCATGGAGTCTGAAAACTCATCACAGATAAATGTTCTTATTTTTTTATATATATATTTTTATATATTCCATAATCTGAGTTACATGATTTTGAGACATACAACTACTTTTGGAGATGTATGAGATTTATTATGCATATGACATTCCATTTTTTTTTTAAATTTCTTGAAAATTTGACTTGTCTTATAATAGTTTTTTGTTTTTAAGAGACTTTGATCATATTAATACATGAACTGAATTTTATATAATTTATATAAAATTCTTTTGCTTTCTGCATTTCAGAGGACATTGGCCAATCATGTAGCTCTCATAAACAATGTCAAGCTGTTGTATTAGGTTCACTGTGCTCTGATACATTTCATTGTGCATGCAAACCTGGATATGTTGCATATTTTGTGAATTTACAGAAACAGTGCTTTAAAAAATGTGAGTTCTTTTTTTTATTTATATATATTACAGTTACTATTCAGCACTGTATGTGCCACACTGAAATCTTGAGTTATACCATTTTTTGATTCTATAGGTTCAATACATAAGTTGTTTGTGATATAACAAAATACACTGCTTTATGATATTCAAATAAGATAATTTTTTTTTTGATTCTGAAAAAAAAAAAAAAAAATTTGTGTGCCCTGGACTAAAAAGGGACTAAATGAAAAATGGACTAAACAGACACAACCTTACAGTTGATTCTATATCTGTATATTGTCAATGACACTGAAAGAACTAGGAGATTTTAAAAAGTCTGTTATCTTAGGATACTGATGCCATATGAGTATCCTTTCTATTAGTGACATGCCAGTTAAATGTTACCTCCATCACCTAAAGTTAGGCAACAACAAATGGAAATGTAAGATTATTATTCAGCTGCAAAATATACTGGAAAATCCAGGAAGCTGCCTAAGTACCAAAGGATATAAGGGTAGTTTGGAAATCTTGCTAGACCAGTATGGAAGTGATCAATCAGAAATTAAAGATGCATCATGTGGTAGGATGCTGCATGCCTGTACAGTCTATAGAAGAAAAACAACACATAGGCCAAACATCAACTATGGCAGTTTGTGGTGCAGAATACGACATTAAAGACTACTGTGGCTGGTGTGTAGAATATCAGTGTTCTTAATATGGAAAAATAAATCTCACTAAATCACTAATCAATACATCAATCACTAAATCAATGAAAGTAATTTATTAATTACTTTCATTAATTAATTATAAATAATTTATTTGTTAAAGAATACACTGTAAACAAAGATCTCTGGGACTTATTTCCCGTGAGAACGAGAGTGGTGAACCCAAGGTACCTGATGCTGGACAGCTTTATTACTACACGTAATATACATCTGTTATATTATCCGTAGACTGGTCCCTCCTCCTCTCCCTATTTTTCTTGCTCTTTTAGCCCCCCCCCCCCTATGAAATTAGAGTATTCAAGGGCTAGGGATATATCTTCTTGCTGAAATTTCTTCTTCACAGTAATGGGAGTCTGCCTTCTCTCCCTGGTATTTGTCTTACCTAAGTAGGCTGCCCTTTCACAAAACCTGGTTGGCAAGAAGGATTAGACCAAAACATTCTTAAATGATAGATAATAAGTATAAAGGAGGACATAGAGCCCAAGGCCACAATGGACATATAAAAAGCACAATCGTAATTCTCACTCAACCATTTGACAGATCAGGCTTAAGCTCTTTGGGGTGGTATGACATTGATGAGAAACTGGAGACAGGCTATATGCAGACTAAGAACATAAATTCTAATAGAACTAATAACAGAAAATTATAAGTGTGTACCTACAACTGTTGGTCATTATTAGGTCAAACAAGATTGGAAGCAGAAAAGATAAAATGAGACATCATTGGATTGAGTGAAACTCGGAGATTTGGCGAAAATAGTATCGATCTAAAGAATGGACATTTATTTATAGATATCTATATAAATAGATATCTGTATAGTTAAGGTGACAATTCAAGATCCCAGGGAGGAATTGGCTTTCTAATTAATCCTCCATAAAATACAAGAAATACAAGAAAATAAAATGTATCACAAATTGGATTGCAGAACTATACCTTAAAATATATAGATATTATAAATTAAGAATTATACAAGTTTATGCACTAACCTCAGATCACACAGAGGAAGAAATAGATGCATTTTATGAAACGCCAAGCCAACTGGTAAGTTGCAATGATACATTCTTTACGATTTTTATGGAAGACTTCGATAGTAAAGTAGGTATAAGAAATGCATATCTAGCAGCATTTGGAAAATATGGAATAGGAATAAAAATGAAGAAAGATTGATAGAATTTTCTTGAAAATAGAGTTCTTTATGTAATGAATAATCTCTTCAAAAAAGGAAGAATTGGAACTTGACATGACAAAGTCAAATGGAGAGGTGTTTAATGAAATAGATTATATTTTAACCAACAGAAAATATATTATCCAAGATACAGATGTAATAAATAGTTTCAATACAGTAATGACTATAGATTAGTGAGATCAAAAATTGTCATCAACAAAAGATGGGAGAGACAGAAGTTGATGAAAAGTAAAAGACCCTCTATTAATTTACCAAATCTGGAAAAAAAACAGAGTTCCTCCAGAAAGAGATAGAAGAAGAGTTTTATAATATTTGATATGAATGAAGACCTGGATAAAAACTATAAAATAATAACTGAGATCCTAATAAATAATGCCAAAGAGATTGGTAGAATTAATCAAAAAGAAGGATAAAAGAAAATTGCCTGATTAAACCTTCTCAGAAAGAGAAGAGAAATTAAAAGAGATCTAAACATGAGAAGTAGAATGGAATGCTCGTATTTACATAGCGGAGCTATTTAAACAATAAGAAAAAGGATGACACAAGAAAGAAATTTCAGAACAAGGAGAATTAGAATTACAATAGAAAACAATATGATTCTAAAAGGAGTGAGAAGAGAGTTGTCCATAGGACAAAATAAATTAATAACCCTTAATATTGAAAATGGAGTACTAATTAAAGACAAAGAACAGATCATAAGAAGAATAGAATCATTCTATTAAATTATAGGATGATTCCCAAGACTTAAATCAATATGAGAACAAAAATAAATATCCCAAATGGAAGAGGAAGAAATATGTTCTGATCTTTTAAAAAGAAGTTCAATATGTAGTGGATAACATGAGTAATGGAAAGACACCAAATTAAGATGAGTTACCAATAAAATTCTGAAAGCAGGTGGTGTACCAGTCATGAATGACTATGTTAAGTAAAATTTATACATCATGCTTAAGACAGAAGAGAATACCAAAGAGTTGGAACAGTGCTATCCTTATTATAGTTTTTAAAAAGACAGAGAAGATATTAAAATTACCACTCTGTCAGTCTCCTTTCAGAAATATACAAAATTTTTACAAAAATCATTAACAGAATGCAAAACAGACTAGATTTTTGCCAACCTACACAATCATGATTGTGTAGATCATAACATCATCTATACAATCATGATTGAAAATAAGTAGTAGATATAGTGAGAAATGAGAAGAATGGTTGATGTGCATGTGAAGAAAGGCATGAATTATTAGATGGTAGAAAGGAATGGCAATATGTCAAGAGAGAGAAGGAAGAGTTATCAAGAATTCCCTTAAAAATGAATGGAAGCAAGGAATTTTGATTTTCTATGTTTTTGCAGTGGACACAAGATGTTAAAGAAGCAGTCCTGGAGAAGAAAAAAAGCATACCCAAAGTTCTTGGCAAATAAGGTGACAGATGCTCGACAAGACTACAGAGAAAAATGTGAGTAGTAAGCTGTATGTAAAAGTAGCTAAACAAGTAGTTAGGATAACAAGAAGTTAAAAGAGTAGCTAGGATAGAAAATAAATATCAGGCAGATGGCGAAATGTTCTGTAGGCTATTGAAAAGCCTACAGAACATTTAGAAATGGAGAAAAGAGTACTAAAAGAAATCAAAGATAATAAAGGTGACATGAAAACTGAAGACAAGGATATCCTAGATGTCTTGAGTAATTACTTTAAAGGACTGTTAAAACAAAACAAGCACTCTCAAAAATATACTAGAAAATTTTCAAGAGGAATGCAATCAGGGGTCCATATCAATCGAGCTTCTTCTTCTTCTGCAGCTTCTCCCACTTAAGTGGGAGTCACTGTTGATGATGAGTCTCCTCCACATCCTCCTGTCTTGGGCTATCACCACATCCAAGTTCTTCATCCTCAAGTTCTCTTCTACCAGCTCCCTCCATCTCTTCTTTGGCCACCCATGCTTCCACCTTCTTTGCACATCCATCTGCATGACCCTTCTTTCCACATATTCATCCTCCCTCCTCATCACATGACCAAACTATCTCAACCTTGCCTCCTGTATCTTTGCTCCTAAGTTCGTAACTTTCACTGTTCCCCTTAAATAGTCATTTCTCAGACGATCCTTTCTGGTCACACCGCACATCCACCTAAGCATTCTCATCTCTGCTACTTCCATCCTGCTGATGTTATTTTTCCTCAGGGCCACAGTTTCTATAGCATACATCATAGCTGGCCTCACTGTGTCCTATAGATTTTGCCTTTCAGATTGATCGGCACCCTCTTATCGCATAACACTCCAGCCATCTCCCTCCAGTTCCTCCAACCTGCTAGTATCCTGCAGCCCACTTCCTTCTCAGCTCCTCCATCTTCTTCCACTGTTGAACCTAAATATCTAGTCCCTCACCTTCCTGATGACATTTCCTTCCAGCTCCAGATCTGTCTCCTGGCCGCCGCCCACTGTGCAACACATACTCTGTCTTGCTTCTGCTCAGTCTCATGCCTCTGTCTTCCAGTACTTTTCTCCATCTTTCCAGTTTAGTTCCCGCTTCTTCTCTTGAATCTGCACACAGTAAGATGTCATCTGCATACACCATTGTCCAAGGCGCATCCTCTCTCACTACCTCCATCACAATGTTAAACAGAAACGGATTTAATGCTGACCCTTGATGCAAGCCAACTGTTACTTGAAAACTTTCTGTACATCTCCTGCACCAACCTGACATATTTCTCTGGAACCTTCTTCTCCCTCAGACACCTCCAGACTTCTTGCCTTGGCATTCTATCGTATGCTTTCTCCAGATCAATAAATGCCAGATGCAGCTCCCGTTGTTTCTCTCGAAACTTTTCCATCATCTGCCATAACCCAAAGATAGCATTTGTTGTTGATCTACCAGGCATGAAGCCAAATTGTTCCTTTGCAATCTCCACCTCCTTCCTCAATCTTCTATCAAGAACCCTTTCTAGGATTTTCATTGTGTGGGACATCAACTTTATTCCTCTGTAATTTTTACAGTCTTGTGCATCCCCTTTACCCTTGTAGATGGGGGACAAGAGTACTCTCCCTCCATTCCTCGGGTATATTTTCCTGGTGGCACGAACAGGTCCCACAGCAGGTCAATTCCCTCTTTCCCCAGTGCCTTCCATGCCTCCACTGGAATCCTGTTGGGGCCCACTGATTTTCCATTCCTCATCCTCTTCATGGTCTCCGTCACTTCCACTCTACTGATGTTCTGCACCATCCCCTCAGAAGGCTGCCCATCTTCTCTGTGAGTCCTTGCATTTTCCTCATTCAAAAGTCCCTCAAATATATTCTCCATCTGTTTCTTATGTCCACATCCCTTCATAATACTCTTCCTTCAGCATCTTTGATCTGCCTCACATGTAAGATGTCCTTTGCTGCTTTATTTCTACATTTCGCTAGTTGGTAAATTTTTCTCTGTCCTTTGTTTCTAATTGATCATACAGATCTTGATATGCCATGGCCTTCGCCTATGCCACAACTCTCTTGACTTCTTGCTTTCTCTCTCTGTACACCTCTCTATCCTCTTCCACTCTTGACTCATCCCACTTCTGCTTTGCCTTCCTCTTAGCTGTCACTGCCACTTGTACATCATTATTCCACCACCAACCCTCTTTCTGCTCTCTAATCTTTCCACATGTCTCACCAAGCACCTCGATTGCACAGCTCAGGATTACTTTTGAATTATGTTTCCACCAATCTTGTACACTTTCCAGTCGATCCAAAATCCTCTCTAACACCTTCTCCCTAAAACGATTCCTCACACTCTCTTCTTTTAAGCGAAACCACTTAATTGTTTCATCCCATGGCTTCCAGAGGTTCTTATCTTCGATCTTATTTTAAAGTCTGCACACAGCAGTCGGTGTTGCTGTGCCACTTGATCTGTTGGAATTACTTTACAATTTGTCACAACCTTAAGATGTTTTCTTGTAGTCAAAATGTAGTCAATTTGTGAACTGTTGTTACCACTCCTAAATGTTATCAAATGTTCTTCCCTCTTGTAGAAAAACGAGTTCACAATTGCCAGATCAAACGCTACTGCAGAGTCCACAACCATCTCTCCTTCCTGGTTCATCATTCCCACCATGCACCCTTTCACAGTCTCTATTCTGTGAAATAGAGAAATAGGTCCATATCAATCGATAACAAAAAAAAAAAAAAATTATGGGAGTTAACAGATGGAGTAAACAATATTTGACCAGAATTGCTTAAATATGGAAATGTAAGTTTTGCAATAGCTACACTACATAATTCAGAAGGTCTAAATTCCAAATGATTGGATTAGAGCTGTCATAGTTCCCATCTATAAAATATGGAATAAAGCTGAGAAATATGGAATAAAGCATGGGGTGGATGAATAAGTCATTTTGTATGGTTTTAATTTTTTTATATATCGAATTCTTATATATGTATACTTTATTAATACAGTGCCAAAAGACAATCAGATTCATTTAAATTAATTGAAAAAAAAAAATCTTGATTTAAGTGTCAATCAAAGAAGTGAAACACCAAATATAGGCCTAGTGATATAAATGAAAAATATAGGCCTATATAAATGAAAAATAATTTTTTATTTTTTTTGGTTTATTTCTTTGGAACTATTTCTGGTAGAAAAAGAATAACATTTTGATCTATTCCATGACAGGACTGGAAGGAAATTGAACAATATCTTATAGTACATTAAGTACCATGATTAGGATTCATGTTAAAAAAAAAAGTTCTTGTGAGATATCATCTTCTCCAACTACCTTTCTATATTTCAGGTTTCTAATAGTTTTTTCTCTCTCAAATATTAGTACGTACTTCTGACTACATTTCTCATGGACGTTTTGTTTGCCTCTTCTGTAACTTCTTATCTCATTTAATGATTTTTTTGAAGTAATTAATCCAGATTTCCAGAATATCCTATTCTTCAATTTTTATATGGTAATGGAGAGTGGTTGGTGAGTGGAATGCATTGCCTTGAGTGTGTTGTGAGTGTAGACACATTGAATAAGTTTAAGGCATGATTGGATGAGCTTTGTGTCTGATAGTGTGTACTTTTATAATCTTTGGACCCTATTAAGAGTGCTTGACAATAGTCAGACACAATAAGAACCACTTTTTTCTTTATACTGTATTAGTTGTCCATAAAAATGGGTGTCTTGTTAAAAGAACCTCAGGAACAGTTTTCTGTACCGCATGATAAATTGTAGATATTATTATATTTGTAATATAAGAAATGTTTATAATTAGATTGAGAGATGTTTATTTTGTTGGAATATTAATAACTTTTTAAAAATTTTTTCCCCTATTTTAAAGTGAGTAGATTATTTGAATATTGTGAAATATCAGAGCAGTGCACTCAGATGGATCCTAATTCTATTTGCTCCTTTTCCCGATGTAAATGTATTGAAGATGCAACAGAAGTCAACAGTAAATGCATATTATTGGACTGTAAGTTTATGTAAGATTGTTTATTATGTTCATAATGGCATAACAAAGCATTTATCTGTTTCCAAAAAAAAAAATGAAACTTTTGAAAAATGAAAAATGCTCAATTTTTTTTTTTAGTAAAAAATAGTAAATAATGCTTTAATTTGATTTGAAAATAATTTGGTTTCTGATTTCATAATTGATGGATGGATGATAAAAAATAATTCGGTTTTTTTTTTAATTGTATAAGTAGTTATAAACTTCATTTTGTTATTATTACACAAGGATTTCCATGGAGTCTAAAGACTGGTTGCAAGAGTCTCCTCATTAATCACAATACCTGCGATTAATGAGGGGCTCTTAATACCTCTCTTTAAATTCATTCACTAAATGAATTTAGAATTCAAATGTAGATTCTAGGTATAAAATCATTATCATGTAATGCTTAATCCTGTATACAATTTTGTGTTTCTTCTCTGGAAATAATCTTTTTCTGCATTCTGCACTAAACTTTGTATTATATTGAATATTTAGATTTAAATTCTAGCTGGAACTTATATTTGGGTTTACATGGAATGAAGAGACGGTAGCAAGAGATTAAATTAGCAAGTAAAAAGTTAATTCTGATATTTCATCTGTCACAGATGTTACTGGTAGTGAGGTAAATGCTAATCTATAAAGTGCATGAAGACAAACACAAAAGGAATCATTTACTGTAGTTTTTAAGGACAGTAAATGTATTCCTGGTTGTTGGGCAGTAGACCTTAATATTATTGTTTCCTTTATCATGAGGAGTTTCTTATGTCTGTAGTTTTTCATTGCAACTGAAGATTCTAAGAAAATTGTTACCTGTTTTTATATATAAAATCAGTCGAAGAAAACAGATGGAAGAATGCTGAATAGCATATTAATGCTGTGTGTGAAATGAAGACAAGCATTTTGAAAGAAGGGACCTATTGACATTTTTATTGAGAAGTTGGAGAAGTTGTACTTGTTGCTGGGTACACTTCAGGAGAAAGGTTGTTTGAGAGAACAGAGGTAGATGGGATAAGAGGAAAAGATTTTTGGTGATGTATTCGGTCTGAATGGTAAGTAGGCATTATGTACATTGTCTATCACTTATTATTATTTTTTTTTTAAATCATATTGTATATCTCAAATTAGAGTATCATATCAACATTGGTGCTACCAAAACAAAGACAAAAACAATCAGGTTCTTCTAAATAAAAATTGCAAGAATTAAAAATTCAGACAATAATGATCAGGGAAAGAAAGGAGTTCTATAGTGTTCTGCACTAAACACAGAGATAATCTTGAATGGCAGGCAATTTCATGTTGTGGACAAACAACAAAATGGGGAAATGGACAGCGAGATTTATTTGTACCTGTAGTTCCACAGAAGGATTAACTAAGAAAGAAGTAGAACTTTTGAAGTCATTTAGGGAAGGTAGTGAATAAAGGATAAGTTGATCCTTATTGGAGATCTAAACAGTAGAGTAGGAAATGAATACCAGACATACAGAAATGTGTTGGAAATTTTGGAGAAAAGCACTAAGTTAATAATGATAATTGTGCCTGCACACAAAACACTACATAAGAACTAAAAGGCAAATTAAGACTGTGTGTATATATATATATATATGTTAAAGATACCAAGCTATTTTAATATATATATATATATATATATATATATATATATATATATAGTAAATATATAGTGTGTGTGTGTGTGTATATATATAAAAATGAAAATATACCTAGTCTAGCTCTAGCCATTACTGTTACAACTTGAACAGCGCATAATCTTTTTTCAGATAATCATTTACAGCTTTCAGCACATACAAACCACATGTATAATATGTATATAGCAGCACTTGTGTTCGAATGGCAGCATGCACAACATCCAGTGGAAACACTGCCACTGCTCCCTGCAAATCAACTGTCAGGCTGATGATGCTGGGGTGTTGTTTCTTGCAGACTACTCTCTCTCTCTCTCAAGCTCCAACCACAATTTGAAGCCAATGGATCCAGATTGGGACTTCCAGACAGCCAAATGGATGGTGATATGTGGTTGGGCACATTCGCTTCCAAACACTGTTGTGTGTTCCTTGCCTTGTGTGCAGGGGCTGCTTCCTGTTGGAAGGTCCGCTGCATATTGTGAAACAAGGGCTTGTTCAGGGTCTGTACCACAGGTTCCAGCTCAGTGTCTTGATTCACTTTAGCCGAGATTTTGTCCCCTTTCTGGCAGTGCAAGAAATGCAACTTGGAAACGTGATGACCTCTCTGAATCCTGAGTGTTATGGCATGTGCTGTGCAAACATCCGGGGCACATACCTGATTGATCGGAGAAGTAACTTTTGATTTTATCACTCTCTGCTATTTATCATAAGTTTTGGTGTTAGGAAGTGTCCAGTAGAATTATGATAGGTTCTCATCAGTTAGTACACATGCCATCATTCTCTGTGAAACATTCATCTCTTGTGACATCATTTTCTGCATTCTCACAGGATTGTGGTAGACCTTCACAGCCCTCACAAGCTGTTGTGTCCTAACACAGCATAGTTGACCTGTACTTTGGTAGTTAGGTCTTCTGTATCATTATAATTTTTAATAGTCTGATACACAAACCTCTTACTGATCCTGAGTGTTTTTAGTGTGTTGAAAATAATAGGTGGCTGCATACCAACCTTGTGAAGTGCTGTTACAACTACACAGTTCTCATAATCATCCCACTACATGTTAACACCCAACCGGCCATGACATCTATAGACGTCTAGCTAAATCTGGATATGATTCTGTAACACCTATTGAATAACGTGGATAAGAAGTTTAATTTGGTCTCGCCATTTCATCCACCTCGGCCGGTAGGGAGGTTAACCCATATAGCCAAACAACTCTCTCCCTACTGATAAACACGTGAATGTTGACTGCGCACAGCACCGCTAACCGATCAGTGGTTACAACTTTAGCAAAGTTGTAACAGTATTTATGACAGATTCTAGATGACATGTAGTGTAGAAATATAACTGCTATGAGCTCTCATTGTATTATACATTACCTAGAAAATAAAAAGAACCAAGGAGTGTAGGGAAGGGAAAGACATTCCAAAAGAAAATAGATACATTAGAGCACGTGATATTTAATAATGGCATGTAATACAAGAAGGTGAGCATTATACATTTTGATCTTAAAGTCTAGTTAGTTCTCTGCTTTTTTTTTTTTATAAATAATATGGAGGTTTCCTTCTAGTCATATATTGCATATCCAGAGAAGTACAACCAGAAGTAAGTAGAAGCCATCAAAAACTGAAATGTGGAAAGGCAGCTAGAATAGATAATATATGACCAAAAATGTGTGATACATACATACTAGTGTCCAAAACCTAAGAACAAACACTATTTCTGAAGATTACATCCACAAATTTAGATGAATCAGCTTGTGACGATATGTATAACTCATGATTTCGAGTAGAAAAGTGGGTACACATTCAAATTTTTTAATCGCATGCAAAGGAGTTATGTGGTAGCACTCAACAGGATGAAAGGAAAAAAGGATGCACTAAGTGAATTGTTTGAAGGAAACTCTTTTTGTGGAGGAATAAAGTTGCAAACGTTGATGTCTTGTAATGTCTCAAAGACATCATTTAGATGATTTCAAGCAGGGAAGAATTATTGGATAGCTTGAAGAAGGTCTCAGAATTATTGATATTGCCAGAGAGTTTGGAATCTCGCATATCATTGTATCCAGGCTCTGGGCAGCATTTGAAACCAATGGAATGTGTTTTGGATTTACTAAGAGATTAAAATTTATCCTTGCTCTACTATGGTACATGAAGACTGATTTTTGGTTATAACAGCAAAATGTAATTGATGCACAATGGCAGGCCAGCTTGCAAGTTGGCTCTATTCAACCACAAGTACATGGATAACTCAACATAGTGTGGTAAGATGTCTGTGACAAGTAGGCATATATGCCCAAAGACCTGTGGTCTGTATTCCTTTATTCACAGCTCATCATAGAGCATGTTTTCAGTGGTATTGTATCCATAAAAATTGTTGGATAAGACACCAATGGGCTAATGTACTTCTTACAGGTGAGTGTTGTTTTAGTCTTTCCTCAGATTCTAGATGATGCTTGATCTGGCATGAAAGTGGTACTGCTTGCTGCCATCACAAGAATGTTCTTGAAAGGGATAAATACAGTAGTGCTGGGGTCATGGTGTGGGGAGATATTATGCTTAATAGACACACCAAGCTATAAGTGTTGGAAAAAGGACTATGACTGGTGAATGACATTGCAACAAAGTTCTTCAGTGTCATGTTCGATTGTTACATGGTGCTGTAGGCAAAGAATTCATTTTTATGGATGACAGTGCCACACAGCATCGTACACGAGCAGTAGAGATACTCCTGGAGACCCCATGTTATTAATTGAATTGAGTGGCCAGCATGCTCCTACGGATCTCAGTCCCATAGAACACATTTGGGATGCAATAAGGAGGCCAGTTTGCATCAGGAACTTCTGAATCATTTGATGCTAAGACATTATGAGAGCTGCATCACAGTTTGAGGTGGACATATTCCATGCTGAAATGTCTCTCCATATAGTTTTCTGTGGGCACTGCATTAATTCCTTAACTACAACCCTAGGAAATTTGTAACTTTTGACAAAACATATTGCATTTTAATTTGTATGAAATTTATAATGCATTTTTTGTATAATATAATTTATTAGCATGCTGGCAATAAATTTATGTCCACATTTGGCTGTAGTCATGAAAATTTTTTCATATACAGGTAAAAATGTATTTGTCCTTAGCTTTTGGACACCAGTGTATATGATATATGACCATCTATATAAAGGGAAATCAAGCAGCATAATTAAAAATTTACCTACAGAGTGTTCTAAATAAGATTGATGCAAGCATACTTAATAGCTGGATTTAAGTCACATTGTTGTTAGGATCCGATTTTCAATTTAAGACAAATAGTTGAGAAATCATGGAGATATATCAAGGATTCATATTAGTTTTATAGATCTGGAAAAGACATATGACCAGGTGCCAAGAGAAAAACTGTTGAAAATGCTACATTTATATAGTGTAAGCATGATTTTATATCAAGAAACATGTCTATGTTTCTTGATTTAAGTTGCAAGTCGGGTTAGAAATGAAGTTATTTGAAGTCAGTTTGATGTAAAAATGCTTACTTCAAATAACTTCATTTCTAACCTGACTTACAACTTAAATCAAGAAACATAGACTACATGTTTCTTGATATAAAATCCTGTTTACACTATATAAATGTAGCATTTTCAATAGCTTTTCTCTTGGCACCTTGTCATATGTCTTTTCCATGATGTTATACTGTTAAGGAATCCTACAGACTCATACTGAATATTATTAAAAGAGACCTTCAGGGAGTTAGGGACTCATCGAGAGAGGCTACATACTACACGCACTAGCTATCATACTTATTCTTCAGTTCAATCATACTTATTCTTCAGTTCATTCACACTGCTTGCACTCACAACATCCAATGGCAATCCATTCTAATCATGCACTACCCTATGAGAGAAAAATCTAGCCCTCACTCCTTTCCTAACTGCATCCATTCTCAGCTTCCAAGGATGCCCTCTTGTGATTTCCACACACTCCATTAATTGAAAAATTCCATCAACTGAAATCCTGTGTGACCCTTTCAGAAGTTTGTAGGTCTCAACCATATCACCCCTCTTTCTCCTGTGTGCTATAGTGTCTCCAGTCTACAAATTCTCAATCTGTCTTCATAATCAGTATTCCACAATCCTAATATCATTTTAACACTCTTTTGCACTCTCTCTCTCTCTCTCCACTATATCAGAATCACAACGGAAACCAGAAGACCAGAACTGCATACAATAGTCCATGCGAGGTCTCATCGAGGCCTTGTAAAGAGGCAAAATGACATCCTTATCTTTACATGTGAATGTTCATTTCAGTATTGCAATTATCTTATGAGTTGTATTTGCAATCTTTGCTACATGGCCCCTGAACTTCAACTTCCTATCTACTAACACTCCAGGATCCCTAGCCTCATCAATTTCTTCTAGCATAATCCCATAAATATAAGACACTGGATATCTGATCATGCTGAAGTGAATGACTTGACATTTACTGACATTGAACTGACATCCATTTTCCCTTACTCACAATTCCAACCTATTCAAATCATTCTGCAAGTGCTGCATATCGGCAGCATTTCTGATTACCCTACCTATCTTTGCATCATCAGCAAATAGCTGTATGTCACATGTCAAATCCTTCAGAATATCATTAATGTACAGATTGATTAACAGTGGACCAAGCACTGGTTACCTTAAATCTTGCAGACTCCCATCCCCCTGTAGACCACTTTTTATTATCTGTCAGTCAGCCATCCTCTTATCCATGCTAATATTCTATAACCCAAATCCATATTCTCCAATTTATGCAACAGTCTACCATGCTGTATTCTGTCAAAAGCCTTAGCAAAAACCAAAAGTATCATGGTGTATCTATTCCTCTTGTCTAGTTCAATGGTAACGTTGTTATAGAATGTGAGCAAGTAGGTAAAACATGACCTTTTCTTAGTAAACGCATGTTGTTCATTGCAAAGTAGAGATTCACTATCAACCCATTTCTAAATGCGAGCCCTAATCAATTTTTCCAAAATGTTGAACACCACTCTTGAGATACTAATTGGTCAATAGTTGGATGCATCAGTCTTTGCAACCACTCTTGTGCAATGGAATTACAATACATTCTTTCCATTCCTGTGGAATCTTCCCTGTTCTGAGACTCGTATTAAACAGCCTTGTCAAAGGAATAGCCAGCTCAGCTGAACACTTCTTTTAGCACATGTGCTGATATCAATCGGTCTCTATTGCTGAATTCTTATTCAGTTTGTGCAACAGCTTTAATACCTCATTCTTATACACCAGTGAAGAGGGTTCCTTCATCCTGGTGCAGTGAGCTCAATGTTGCATACACCAGGTTGATAGCTTTTAACAAAATGGGCATTTGTTAGTTGAACAACCTCTTCTGCATCTGTTCTCACACCATCTGCATTTAAAAGAGTTATTCTTTCATATTCATTCTTTCTTTTACTTGCAGCATATCGATAGAATTCTTATGAAGTGTCTTTAGCATGCAAAGCTAGATTTTTTCATACTCAGACTTCGCTCTACGTACAAAGTTGTAACTATTCTAGCCTGCTGCTTTTAATTTTCATAACAGATTCATCAATATGCACATGGTATTCCTTCCACATCATCTTTTTCTTATTAATCTCTTGCTTAATAAGATTACATATCCATTTGACTCCTACCCTATTTATTCTTCTAACTCTCGGGACACGTTCTGATATCATATAATTTAAGTATTGTTTAAATGCTAACCATGCATTGTCGATAAAACATGACCATCTACCTAACTCAGTATGCTCCTCAATTAGTCATAATTTCTTCCTTTATAGTTCAGCATGTAACCTTTTCTGAATGGAACATTCATAAACTTGGTCACTTTTCAAGTGAGTACTGCATGATCAATGTCACCAACAAGAGGCAGAATAGTAAAATATTTAACTGAAACGCCCTCTGACACTATAATCAAATCTAGCACTCTTTGACCTCGAGTTCCTTCTTACATGTTGCTTGAGGAAGTTGTCCCCGCAACAGCTCAATAAATGCATTTTCATTCTTGTCATGAGATTCTACTGCTATTCAATCAATATTTCATCATCATCATAAAATTCCTGCCATGTACCCTCAAGGGGTGTACAGGATATGATAGTACTACATGAAAACTTTACGTCATTACTAACTTCCTATTTACAATTTTCCTCCAAATTAGTCTGTTACTAGTCAAGACTCCAACATTATCAGATCTTATATTTCTGTCATCTAA
Organism: Typopeltis vanoorti; assembly: GCF_054136105.1. NCBI lineage: Eukaryota > Metazoa > Arthropoda > Arachnida > Uropygi > Thelyphonidae > Typopeltis > Typopeltis vanoorti. Next base: position 100,417,643 of record NC_143551.1, on the reverse strand, counting down.
GGAACTTTGTACAGTATCAATCCACCTATATCTTGGTCTTCCGATTGGTCGCTTTCCTGCCAACCTGGCAGAGAACACTTGTTTTGGTAATCTTTCCTCGCCCATTCTGTTTGACCATACTACCTTAGATTAACTCTGCTAATGCATTCCTGGATGCTGACGATGTCAAGTTCTTTCCTAATATCCTCATTTTTAATGTGATATTGCCATTGATGCTGTCATTTCATGCCTCTAATCTTTCTCAGGACTCTCATACCTGCAGTCTATAGTCTTTGGCCAAGTGCTTTACTTCTGACCCAGCTCTCAGACCCATAAGTTAAAATTGGTTTGAATACTGTCTTGTATACAGCTAATTTAGTGTTCAGACTAATTTCTCTCTTACTTAATATGATTTTATTCAATTGACTTCTTACCATGCCACCTTTTCTTGATTCTGTTGTCTCTTTCCATATTTCATTTACCATCTTCACTAAGAATCGTGCCTAAGTAGCTGAAATGTTTTACTTGTTCCACAGGTTCTCCATTCACAACGCAGTTGACATTTTCAACGATTCTGCCTATTTTCATTGTCTTTGTCTTTTTATTGCTGACCTTCATACCATATCTATTACAACAGTTATTCAATTTAGTCAAGGAATCTTGCAGACTTGTAGCGGATTTATTTAGAAGTATAACATCGTCCGCATAAAGCAAAGAGCTGACATTAACATCTCCACTTTTGATATCAGGTTTAATACCACTTTTGTGATTAATATCACAAAAGTGGTATTAAAAGATGTGATCCATATAGATAACGTACATCCTTATCTCACACCAGATTTAACATTAAACCATCTTCCAGTACTTCCTTCAATTCTAACTGCTGACTTACAACTCAAATAAAGACTAAGTATTGCTTGATATAATGCCCCATTGACACCATATAACTGTAGAGTACTGAATAGCTTCTCTCTTGGCACCTTGTCATATGCCTTTTCCAGATCGATAAAACTTAAATACAGATCTTTGTTATATTCCCATGCTTTCTCAACTATTTGTCGTAAAGTGAAGATCTAATCCTGACAGCCTCTATTTGGCCTGAATCCAGCTTGTACTACAAGCTTTTCTTCCACAATTCTTCTCAACTGTTTCTCAAGTATACTTGCATAAATCTTGCCAGGAACACTCAGTAGAGAAATCCTTCTGTAATTCTCACATTCAGTTTTATTTCCCTTTTTATATATGGGTACTATGAGAGCTCTACTTCAATCATCGGGAATTCGTCCCTCTGTACAGGCTTTCTGAACTATGCAGTGCAGCCACCGTAAGACTTTTATACCACCATACTTCAGCATTTCTGGTCGAATATCATCTACTCCTGCTGCCTTTCCACATTTCAGGCCTTTGATGGCTTTTTCTACTTCAAGTATGGATATGTATTCCTGACTGTATGCCTGTTGAGTGCTTTTTACCACTGTGCTATGACTCTTTTTTGTTTCAATTAGCAATTTTTCGAAGTAATTACTCTATACTTCAAGGATATCCTTTTCTCCCATTTTCATATCATCTTTATCATCTATAACTCCTTATATAGCACTCTTTCCTCCATTCCTAAGCTTCTTCAACAACCTCCAAAATATCTTACCATCTTCTTGATATTTATTTTCTATGTTCTTGCCAAAGTCCTCTCATGACTTTTGTTTAGCTAGTTTTACACGGTGTTTAGCTTTCTTATTTTCCTTCACTGCCTCTTTAACTTCCTGTGTCCACCATGGCGTTCTGATTTTTCTATCCTTGCAGACAAACTCACCACATGCCTCTCTAGCTGAATCAACCAGTTTTCTTCAAGGCTTGCCACTGAATCTCCAAGGTTTGGTTGATGTTCTCAGACTCTTTCATTTTTTCTTCAATAATCTTCGTGAATTTTAGTCTACAGTTCACATCTGAGAGCTGCTCAACTTTTATTCGCTTTAAAACTTTCTTACATGTTATTCTTTTAAATATGAAATTCAATTTTATCCTGCTCAAGACTAAATAGTGATCACTTTCAATTTTAAATCCTCTGTACACTCTGGTGTCCTGCACCAGGGAGAAAACATCACTATGAACAATAACATAGTCAATGAGACTTTTCTTATTCCTTGCCTCTTCTCTCCATGTGAATTTGTGCACATTTTTATGTTGGAACATGGTGTTAGTAACAACTAGTCCATGTCCTGAGCAGAAATCCAACAGGTATTTGCCATTATTATTTACTTTGCTCTTTTCTCGAGATTTTCCCAAAATATTTTTGTATGTCTGACAATCATTTCCTACTCTGCTATTTATATCCCCAACAAGGACCAACTTTTCCTTTTTCATTGTGTGAGTTGCTTTTTCTAAAGCATCAAAAAAATTCGTCCACAAATAAGGCACAAATAAGTCTCATTGTGCAATTCCCCATTCTCATATTTGTCCACTTCACTCTACTTGAGACTGCCTGCCATTCAAGATTAGCCCCATATTTAGTGTTGAATACTATGGCTACTCCTTTTCCTTGATTGTCATTGCCTGAATATAACATTTTGTATTTATTGCTCAGAAAGATCTCACCAGTTTTTATCTTTTTTTGTTTCAGTCACCCCTATTATGTCGATCTGGTACTTATCTGATTCCTCAGCTAGCTCCATTTCTTTGCTATTGAGGCTTCTTATGTTGACAGTACCGATCTTTAATTCTGGTGATGTTGAGTTGAGATGTGTTTTCAGATTTGTTCCAGTATCTGACTTTTTGCTGTTCGCCCTGGTTCTCTAGCGAAAATAATGGGGGGGGGGCTTGTTTAACCGGGTGATGCTCCAGCCAGCATGAAATTTTGTCATGTTGTACCATCATTTTGTATTTTGGTTTAAACCAATAAGAATACAATTTGGTCGGCTAAATCCCAAATTGCCAGCCCATCCTCGTTCGTTCAGTATCCAGGTACCCAACAGGGTGCACCATGAGAAGGTGAGGATTAGACATTAGTCAGAAGCCCTGGTCGGTTCTCTGCATTCCTTTAAAGGCTATGTGGAGGTCTCCTCTCAGTTATATAGCTTTGACCCTTAAGCAATCAAAATTTGGATAATTAAAATCTCCCATTATGATCACTCTTTTCATGCTCATCTTGTCTATTTGTGATGCATTTCCTCATCACTAGCGAGCGATCAACTAAGTCTGTAAGAACACCCCACTGTAATTGATCTTGTTAGATTCCACCTCACACCAGATGCCTGCGAACTCACTGCCACATGAAATACTGTTTAGTAATAGTACTACAATCATAGGTCTTAACTCTAACCGGATTCAAGTCATCCAATGTCATTAGCAGCATACCCCCCCCCCTCCTCTCCTGTTCTTCCTAAAATCACTCTACCCTTTACACTCGATTCCAGTTAATTTGTCTGATTCTGATAGCCAGGTCTCACTAATACCTATAATCTGAGGTCCCGACATATTGACTAAGGCAACAAACTGTACCCCTTTGTTTCTGACACTCCTGGCATTCATGTACAGACATAATAATCTACCTGCATATTCTTTTGTATACTCTTGCTTACAGTTTGCATGACACAGTTGGACAACTTGCAGATTTCTATTCTTCTTTAGTGCCTTATGCATGTAGTAATCTTTGTACACATTTGATAGGTCAACCAGATGAACACAAAGTTGAAATCATTCTCTCCTCGTCAACATTTCCACGATAAAGCCCATTCCCTCATTGACATGTTTAATGTCATATATATTTAACTAAATTGAATAACTGCTGTAGGAAATTTGGTATGAAAATTTGGAAAGGGAGAGATGTTGGTGCATGAGACATGGTCAAGGTATTGAAGAAAGCAGTATCAGAATGTGTATACCTAGATTCAGAAGAATAAAGAGGATAGGAGAAAAGGGGCATGCTGCTAATGGAGTTAGATGGATGACAGCTCATTGAATAGGAGTTGCAAACAGTGAAAAGGTTGTGGAGGGGGATTATAAAGAAAAATGTGATTTGCATGCCCATGAACAGAATAAGACACATGCAAGAATGGTGATCTTGCATGTGTCCCAAAGCAGTGGGACTGGATGGCATGTCAGCCCATGTGTTACGTGAATGTGCAAGAGAATTTACAGTGTCACTAATGAAAATGTTCAATCTAAGTGTGAGCTCTAGCAAAATTCCAAGGGAATGAAAGAGGGTAAGATGGTTCCATTACATAAAGAAGTAGCAAATTGCAGTCCTGTTAATATCTCAGGAGTGGTGGTTAAAGGTAAACTCCAGAAGTGGATGGAATGGAATACTCTATGGTGGGCAGCATAGTTTTGTAAAAGGTAAGTACTGCCTTTAGTAATTTACTAATATTGTATAATATAGTGACAGCAAAATTATATAAGGTAAATGGCTACACCATGATACTTCGGTCTTTGCAAATAACAGAACACCACATGGAAAACTATTACAAAATGGAGTAAATGGGAATTAATACGAATTTAGTAGCATGGATGGGAGGAGGGGGGCTGACAGACACCAGAGAGTGGTATATGGTAGAGTAGAATCTAGGAGAATGAGAGCTAGTGGAGTACCTCAGGGTTCTGAACTAGGGTCACTACTCTAATTTGTGTAGTAACGATATAGGGAAAGATTTAAGGGAAGATATTCAATTGTGTGCTGATGATGCAAAACTAAGGAGAGCAATAATTAAGAAAGGTGATGTAGATATTCTGCAGTTTGATTTAAATAAAATTGGCATTGTGGCATTGTGGACAAAGGATAATGATGGAAGGTTATTGTTCCTCTTTATAAGACTATGGATTCAGCCACATCTTGACTACTGTGCACAGATTTGCTCACCTGGGTTTTTTTGGGGATCAGGAGATGGTGGTGGTGAAGATTCTGTGGAATCATCCCATGAGGTTTGAAAGTGTGTGTGTGTGTGTGTGTAGGTTGCAAAGTTTATAAGTAGGCTGAAAAGAGGGGGTGGGGCATGACAGTTATTGAAAGAGTTCTCTAATCAACACAATGGAAATTTTTTAATACACGATGAAAAGAGAAAGAGAACCAGAGGTTATCCCTGGAAATCTAGTCCACATACCCATAATAAGGGTATGTGGACTAGATTTTTTACTTGGAAAGTGGTAAGTGAGCAGAATGGATTGCCAGAATTAGTTTTGAGTACTTTTACAGTGAATGAGTTTAAGGAGGGTTAGGATAAGTGTGTATAAAGGTTTAGTGTGGGTCTCTTGCATTGAGCCTTCTGACTCCATGGAGATGCCTATATAATAATAATAATAATTGCATTCTTTGGGAAACATATAGGAGGAGAGGCTGTTCCAGAGTGCAGCAGAAGGAATAAAGAGGCAAAAGATAAACTTATTTTGTGAGTTTGGAGTTGACCTGTGAAGGGGTTATTGATGCTAGTTCTGATGGACATTTACCATGGAAATATTTATGGAAGTAATATGCAACAGAAACTAAATGCCTATGCAAAAGTGAGTGGGGTGAATTAGTAAGAGACAGGTCATTAATCAGTGTGCTTATTCTCTTTTGTATTGAGTCAAGTATTTTAGGCAGTTCTTGTTGGCACCATTCCAAATGTATGAGCAATACTTGAGAATGTGAGCAGATTTGTAATTTGTACAGGATTAATAGCTGTTTAGACTTAGAGTAATGCCTTGAGTGAAACAGGATTCTAATTCTTTGGATACCGAGGAGACAATGGCTGTAATGTGTTTATGCCGAGAGAGAGAGAGAGAGAGAGAGAGAGAGAGGGGGGGGCTTGATGTCACAGTAATTCCAAGGAGACAACTCTCATCTTGCCTATAGATTGTGATTGTGTATTGTCTAATGTAAGACTGGAAGAACATGTTTTCGTGGGATATAAGGCAAAACTATGTATTGGAATGGTGGTTAACTTGAACAGGTCATTGATATACAGAAGGAAGAGAGGTGGATGAGAGGACAGAACCATGAAACAGTGAAATTATGTGTGCCTATGGCCCCACAAAAAGTTCCACTAAGGAAGAAATTGAGAAAATTTTCAAGTCATTAGAACAGAGAACTCAATGAAAATGGGATAAAAATGGTCCTTGTTGGAGATATAAGCAGCAGAGTAGGAAATGAATCCCACCAGCATATAGAAACAGTTTTGAAAATTTGGGGAAAAGGGCAAGGCTAATAATAATGGTAAGTACCTTCTGTATTTCTGCTCAGGATATGGACTAATCATTACTCATACCATGTTCCAACATAAAGATCACCACAAGTTCACATGGAGAGAAGACACAAGAAGAAAGAAATGCCTCACTGGTGATGTTGATATCTTCATACTGACACAGGAGTATACAGAGGATTTGAAATTAGAAGTGATCATCACTTAGCTTTAAGGATAAAAATAAATATCACATTGAAAAGAACAATATGCAAGAAAGTTTTAAAAATAATTTAAGTTGAGCAGCTCTTACAGGTAAACTTTAAACTAAACTATATAAACATTATTCAGGAAAAAATGAAAAAGTTTGACTCTATGGAGATCTGATGATAATAAATATACCAGTCCTTAACTACAATGTTTTAGGGAATGATAATTAAGCTTGATTTTCAAATTTGCCCAGGCTTTAGAAAAACTGATCTCACATTGAGAATTGTGTATCAAAAAAACTGAAAATGATTAATGCTATCCTGAAGATAACAGTGTGCTTAATAGGTGACTACCCCCCCTCCTCTCTCTCACAGACTCACTCCAACCATTTTCATAGACATTTTGTTTCTACCTTATTCCTTTTCTGCATTTTGTTGAACATTGTTAAAACTGCCATTTTTAATATTATTTTTGCAATTAAAGTGGTGCACAAAAACCTCAGTGAAAATGACTGATGCTGTTCTCGAAGAGGGTAGTATGTTTAATAGATAATCCCTCTTATCTCCCGATAAGAGGAATTATCTATGCCAGTATGCCTTTTCTGTAGGTATTTTCATGGAGACTCTTTTCCACTGAACTGTCCACCACTGTCTTTTACTTCCCTCTAAATGCAGAAACATGAGTTGTTTATAAATGGACTCTTAAATTGCAATCTTATTCAAGTTTTTGGTTGAATTTTTGTCAGTGTAGATAAATGGATTTAAATTTATTAATGCATTAAAAATTACAAATTGAAGATTTAGTTTTTTTTTCAACATATGATTTTTATGTATACTGTTGAAATGATGGTATTAGTAGCAGGCAAAAATTTGAGTAGTGAAGTAACTAGCCTTTGTGAAATGTTTTTGCATTTAGATTATAGAAATTAAATAAGTTAAAAACATCTGCTTATTTTTTTCAGCACAACCTGCCTCACCTAATGTTCTTGTTATTGGGGTTGGCATTGCTGCATCTGTATTAGTGATTATTTTTGTACTAGTAATTATTCGGTAAGTTTCTAGTATTTGCTAATTACTGATGGGCAAGAATTTAAATACTTATAAATGACTCATTATAAATATAAATTTATGTATATTTATTTATTAAACTAAGGTATTCATTTGTCTTTGCATCTAAATTTTATATATAAAGCAAATGCCAAACAAAAATTCATTTATAATAATAAAATTGGAGAGAATATTCTTATATAAAGGAAAATTCATTTCAAAGAAATCCTTGAAAAAATTTCAATAGTTGATCTCCTTAATTTATTGAATTTATTGCCTTAACACATCCTGGTGTGCAACCTATATACACAGTATAGTATGAACATGTTACCTTATAACACCTAGTTTGCACATGATGCTGTGCTATAGGTTCTGTAGTCTCTGATTGATATTAAAAAAAAAAAAAACTCAGCTTATTACTGTACATGATATAACAACAGAGAATTGTGAGAAAGTAACAAGTTTAGAAATGATTCCAGACAGGTGCATTTTGCAATAACATTTTTATATAGTGACATAATTACCACAGTAAATGAACTGAAAACCATTTTGTTCTTGCATTAGAATCTGTCATCTGATTAGAATATGCATCATGTGTTTGTAAGGTTAATTTTTCCCTTTAAAAATGATTCAATTTAAACCAAAATGGAGATACCCAAAAATTTTAGTAAAATTTTAGTAATATATGAAATTCTCAGAAAGGATTACGCAACATCTGTTTGACACCTAAACAACAAGGAAACAGTACTTTGAGTTCCAATTCCATACATTTAAGGCATTTCAGAACTGATTTCCAGAATTCTAAAGAAATATGATTTAATAGCTACTTTTATATTATCAATAAACTCTCAACTTATTTCTCCTCTTCAAAAGATAAATGCTTTCCTATGTCTCGCCCAGGTGTATATCAAGTTCCTTGTGACGGCCTTCTATACCACTTCTGACAAACTGGACTCTCAATAGAAAAGAGATTACAAGAACATCAATCATATATTTTCTACAGAAAATTGCTAAATCTGGATTGGCTCAACATGGAGTAGACACAGACCACAACATTCTTTGATCTGAAACATGTCTACTACATCACTGTTGATACAAATTTGAATGTTTATTTAAGGAGGGTGCTTTAGATATGTAGGTTCAACAGTGGAAGAAGATGGAGGAGCTTAGAAGGAAGTGGGATATAGGATACAAGCAGGTTGGAGGAACTGGAGGGAGATGGCTGGAGTGTTATGCGATAAGAGGGTGCCGATCAATCTGAAAGGCAAAATCTATAGGACAGTAGTGAGGCCAGCTATGACATATGCTATAGAAACTGTGGCCCTCAGGAAAAATAACATCAGCAGGATGGAAGTAGCAGAGATGAGAATGCTTAGGTGGATGTGCGGTGTGACCAGAAAGGATCGTCTGAGAAATGACTATTTAAGGGGAACAGTGAAAGTTACGAACTTAGGAGTAAAGATACAGGAGGCAAGGTTGAGATGGTTTGGTCATGTGATGAGGAGGGAGGACGAATATGTGGGAAGAAGGGTCATGCAGATGGATGTGCAAGGAAGGTGGAAGCATGGGTGGCCAAAGAAGAGATGGAGGGAGCTGGTAGAAGAGGACTTGAGGATGAAGAACTTGGATGTGGTGACAGCCCAAGACAGGAGGATGTGGAGGAGACTCATCATCAACAGTGACCCCACTTAAGTGGGAGAAGCTGCAGAAGAAGAAGAATTTAAGGTGAGTGCTGAAGTGTTGCTTCACTGCCCAAACCTGAATCGGAATGACTGCCTATCATTATCAAAAACATTGGAAAGTCTGATTAGAATATGCATAGTTATTAATTATTAATTTATTTATTTTTATATTGTTATGATTAATCTTTTCCTCAATTAGAGACATTACTGGAAATATAACATCACATGGGTCACTCTATTTCAAATAAATCCATTTTTTGCATTCCACCCTGTACAACTTTTTTTTGTCATTGAAGATGGTCTGTAATTTTAAGACTGAAATATATGGCCTTTTACTTTGTGTTTACATGTAAATAAGAGTACATATTTTTGAATGCTTTCTTGGAGATGTATCCATTTTCTTCTTCTTCTTCTTGAGTATTCTGCAATTCAGCAGGTTCTTCTTTTAGTAGCAGAAACTTTCCTTCCACCCTCTTCTGTTCTGAGCCTCCTCTTTAAAGGTTGTGTACCTGTCTCCATTCAGCATGTCATCTAGCATTGTTTTCCTTACTCTTCCTCTGGGTCTTTTTCCCATCTCTTTTTCCTTTGATGGCATCTCTGATTCCATTCCCTCTCAGAGTATGTCCAATCCAGTTTCCCTTGCTTCTTTTTATCCTCCTTAACAGACTTCTTTTTTCTTCTACTGTTTTTAAAACCTCTTCATTAGTTATTTTATTTGTCCATTTGATTTTTTCCATCTTTCTCCAAATCCACATTTCAAAGCTTTCCAAAATCTTAATTTCTTCTTTCTTCAATGTCAAAGTTTCAGCTGCATAAAGGGCAACACTCCACACATAACATTTTATTAGTCTTTTCTTTAGGTTTCTATCCATTTTACTTCTTAATAAATTCCATTTTCTATTAAAGGCATCTCTTCCCATCACTATTCTTGCTTTTATGTCACTTTTACATCTTCTATCACTGCTAATAACACTTCCTAGATATTTAAATGTCTTTACTTGATTCAATTTTTCCCCATTTATTCTGATATCTATATTTGCCTCTTTCCTTGCTATTTTCATTCTTTTGTTTTTCTGATGTTAATTTTCATTCCATAATTGATACAGGATTCCAGTAATCTGTTCAACAGATGTTGTAGTCCTGTTTCAGTATTTGATAGTAATGCCTTGTCATCTGCATATCTTATTACAAATATCTGTCTACCCCCAATCTTTATTCCTTCTTCTAAATTCTCCAGTGCTTCTTTTAACATTGCTTTGGAATACATGATAAACAAAATTGGTGACAGAGAACAGCCTTGTCTTACTCCTAGTCCAATGATACCTGTTCTGTTGTACCACATATGTCTCTCACCATGGCACTTTGTCCCATATATTGTGAAATAATTAGCCTTCTTTCTTTCCAGTCTATACCAATCTTTCCATTACTTCCACCATCTTATCCCATTTTACAAAGTCAAAAGCTTTTTTCAAAATCTATATAACAGATAATAACTTCTTTATTCACTTCCAGAAATATCCATTTTATAGCTACACAAAATGAATAAAACACTGTGAATGTCAACTTGTTTACACTATTAAAAACACACATCACTGTTAATAAACATCGTAGATAGTTAAAAGATGCAGCACTCAAACAAAATAGGGAATTAAAACCAAATCTGAAAATAGCAAACTGAAACCACAAACTTGATGAAAGTTTGGATTAATTTGTTCACTACTGTATAATTTCATTACTGCAAATTTTATGCATATAACTAATTTATTGGTTATCTGAAAATACACTTGTTTATTTATACAAAGTTTTAGCCCACATTTCTCTAATCTAGTCCCATGCTCATCATTCCATCATCATTATTTTCCCTGCATATTTTCTTCTGTAAGGAGTCCAATAATGTCAGACCTGATATTGATTGGATCTGTCAATATCAGATTTATTCACTTTTAACTGAATCAATCCCCCAACCTCTCGGTCTTCCTCTGGATCTGTTTCCTGTCATCCTGATGCCAAACATGTGTTTTCCTAACCTTTCCTCTTCCATTCTGTTTAAGTGACCACACTACCTGAGATTAACTCTGCTTACACATTCTTGAATGCTAACAATAACAAGTTCCTTCTTACTATCTTCATTTTTAATGCGATTTTGTCATTTGTGTTATATGCTCAGTACTGCATCATTTCAGTGTTTTCATTGCTCCATCCCCCCAGAAATCTCATTGCTAGTTTGGTCACAATAGTCCAGATTTAGTTTATAGATGCAGTTGAATCAATGTCTTGTAAAGAGGTTATCACATCCTTATCTTTGCCTGTTATTTTCTTCAGGATAGTCGTTATCCTGTGTGTGTGTGTGTGTGTGTGTAACACATGCAGTAATCTAACATTTATCTGACCTCCAAAACAGTGATCCTTCAAAGGTTTGAGCCTTAAGTCTGACTCCTGAAACTGAACTTTCCTGCAATACAGCACTGCTCCTGTGATGTCAGCTGAATTTAATCCTGTTTTTGTTTTTTTCTCTCTTAACACTAGAAAACTAGAAATTTTGTTTGAAAAATAGCCCTAAAATGCGATCTGTTAATCTTGTTCCATAACATCATAAATAATACAATACGAATTAATGAAAGAAATATTTATTTAAAAACAAAATGTCAACATACTAGATGAATTAACGAAAGAAATATTTATTTAAAAACAAAATGTCAACATACTAGATGAATTAACGAAAGAAATATTTATTTAAAAACAAAATGTCAACATACAAGACGAATTAACGAAAGAAATATTTATTTAAAAACAAAATGTCAACATACAAGACGAATTAACGAAAGAAATATTTATTTAAAAACAAAATGTCAAAATACAAGACGAATTAACGAAAGAAATATTTATTTAAAAACAAAATGTCAAAATACAAGACGAATTAACGAAAGAAATATTTATTTAAAAACAAAATGTCAAAATACAAGACGAATTAACGAAAGAAATATTTATTTAAAAACAAAATGTCAAAATACAAGACGAATTAACGAAAGAAATATTTATTTAAAAACAAAATGTCAACATACAAGACGAATTAACGAAAGAAATATTTATTTAAAAACAAAATGTCAAAATACAAGACGAATTAACGAAAGAAATATTTATTTAAAAACAAAATGTCAAAATACAAGACGAATTAACGAAAGAAATATTTATTTAAAAACAAAATGTCAAAATCCTTTAAATTCTTCATCATCTTTTGAGTCATCAAACATTCATTTATAAATTCATCTGTAGGGATTGCGTCATCAGTGTAGCAGTTGTCGTCATCATCTTTATGCTCTCCAATTTGTTGTGCGTCATCCTCGCTTTCGTATATGACGTGATCTTCGGATCCATCCATTGAATCACTTCTTCCACATTTAAGAAATGAGCGTTGAATCATTTCAGATGGCATCGAATCCTAAGCTTCTTTAACCCAGCTGGTAACTAGGGTGATCTCAGGCTTCTGAAAATTCCCATCCTTTGTCATCTTCACCAAACCAGATGACATCCATTCTCTCCATTTTTCACGTAAGTGATCTTTAAATGGCTTATTCAAGCTGACATCAAGCGGCTGCAAAGCAGAAGTTAGACCACCCGGTATGACTGCTAGGTCTGTACATAGCTCACATGCTTTCTCTTTGCTTTCCTCTGTTAAATGTACCCGGAACATGTCCCAGACTAGCATGCTTTGTTGACGTAACAAGCTACCTGGACGTATGTTCCATACTTGATCCAGCCACAATTGTACACCTTCTTCATCCATCCAAGCTTTCTGATCGGTGCGAACAATTACACCTGGCGGAAATTTCATATGCTTCAGAATTTTCTTCCTTTTAAATATCACTGTTGGCTTTAATTTGGTTCCGTCTGCCATGCATGCTAGAACAACAGTAAAATGTGTTTTTTCATGTCCCGTTGTTTTTATGAAGACACCCTTTTCACCAACTGAGTTTACTGTTCGATTCCCAGGCATATCAAAGTACATAGGCATCTCATCCATATTGCCAATTTGGGAAAGTTCATATCCGTGACACTTCAGTAATTTTATGATAAATTTATGGAAGGACTGCACTTTTTCTTCAAGCTGCATTGGTAACTTCTTCATTACGACACCGAACAATTTTTGTTCGGTGTCGTAACGTTAATGCTTTGCGTTCCATAAATCTGTTGCACCACCCAGGCGAAGCAAGAAAAGATGAAATACCTGGTGTGTCCTTGAATTTACCATTCTTGAGTTGTAGAGCTCGAAAGCGAATTGCATTTCTTGTTACTATAATGCCATCTTGTCATTGTGTCAAAATTCATTCATTTAGCTCTTCTTCGAGTTCTGGAAAGGATGCTTCATCTCCACGACGGGCATGTTTCTTTTTGGGGATTTTTTCAAGACTGTCTTTTTGCTTACGCCAAAGTCTAATATTACTCTCTGCTACACCAAATTCTCTCATAGCAACACTGTTATTATGTTCTTCTGCAAACTGCACGACATGCAATTTAAATCCTGCTTCAAAAGATGAACGTTTACGTTTCTGTTGACTCATTTTCAGGCTAGGTTTGTTTAACGAATAATATTTAAAATGAACTGTGGTTAAACCGATATACCTAACTGTGCTCTGTCATTTGGCGACGGGGAGCGCATGCGCAGATACGATGCGCACTCATTCGCCGAATGCGAGTGGGTCAAGTAGATTTGGTTGCATAGGCATTAGGTAGTATATATTGTGTGTGCAAGTCTAATAAGATGTTATATTTTTTTAGGATCCACATATAATGCGAACCCATAACTTTAAGTAGTATTTTTTACCATAAATTTTTTGCATTATACACGATAATATAAGGTAATCTTAATTTATATATGATAACTCTTGTTGGCAGTTATATGGCTATACAATATTGATGCTCATTCTTATTTTCATGAATTTATCATTTTGCAGTGAAGATTGTTGTTTGCTTCTAGTTGGCCAAGAAATATTGATGTTTTCATAGTTAAGAATTTATGGAGACACAGCACACGTGTTAAAATAATTACTTTACTTAATATTAGGAAAGTAACATTCGACGTTTTCAACCTCTGTATTCAGGTCATCACCAGGAAAATACATATGTATAAGCTACATGCTACTGCACTTTACAAAGGTAAAATGAATCTAACTGCTTATTAATCTTTTACTTAGCTCCTGCGGAAAAACTAAATTAATAATATCAGATTAAATAAAAAAAAAACCGCTGATAAATATAAAAATAAATTAAAAAATAAACACATAAAATATTTTTAAAAGATAAATAAATTATAAATAGAACTACATTAAACATTTCTAAAGGCCTCTCGTATCGAGATTTTCTTCTGGGCTTGTTCCATCATTTTTGTTCAGGTTTGGATAGTGTTTTAGCATTTCACAGGCTTCTTTGAATTTTCTCTCAAACTAGGTTTTGGTGTGGTGTAAGGATTTGGTGCCTTTCCAGTCAATTCTATGGTATTATTTGGAGTGCATGGTCTGATAGGCCTGTTTTACCATAATGGAGATATTTAATGTGTCATTTGTGTTCATCTTTTCTGATTGGGATCATGCGTCCTGTTTCCCCTGTGTAGGGTAAGGAAAATCCATTTAGATGGCATTCTATAGAAAAAGTGATGAATTTATTTAAGGTGCCATACTTTTTTCTAACCAACAATGTTATGATTTTTTACCATTATATTACCCATTTAATGTTATATTTGAAGTTTATCATACAACTACATATCTATAATATTGCTGGCCTGGTTGGCCGAGTGGTTAGTATATTCACTCTCCAGCCAAAAGGCTGGGGTTTGAATCCTGCTGTGTGCAGATGTTTGTGATTATCTGTGAAAATACTAGTGGTGGTGGGCAGTAGATGGTGTTGGTGTAGATGATGGTAGTTGGCGGATTTGAATTGTGGAGATGGAGAGTTGTAGAATAGGTGCCCCTCCCTCGATGAATCTTTGGACTCCTTGGAGGTGTCATGTAATAATAATAAAAAGAGTGATAACACTTTAAGACTTGGTGCTATTGAATGTAACTTTCTTCTCGCTTGCCTACGCTGCAGTTTTAAAGAGTTCTTTGATAGCCGTTACTTCTAATTCTAATGGTCCACAGCAGGAACCTTGTGGACAGCCTCATTTGCTTCTTTTGTTCGTGATATTAAAAACCAGCAGTGGTTTAACGTCACAGTTGCTCTTCTTCCTGTAAAATAATTTTTTGTAAAGTAGAGTAGGTTTTTTTGGACATTTGAAATCTCTTAATTGATTGATTATGGTGCCACCACATAGCATCAAACTCCTTGTACATCGAGTGAGATCAGTAGATAATGTTTTTTTTGTAGACTGCTATAGACTGCCTTCTGTGAACTCTTTAATCTCCATAGTTGCATCTACTGTGCATATTGAGTATTGCTCTTGAGTAGAAAGTGCATTATTTGGTTTATTAGAAGTTTTTCTAGTACCTTACCAGCAACATTTATGAGACTGAACTGGTCTGGTTTTCCCTTTCAGTCATTTCCGATTGTAAGTGACTTTGTAGGCATTGCCCACAAAGTATTCCTGGTGAGATTTTTACAGGATAGTTCACCATTGCTTTCTCCAACCCCCCCAATTTTATCTGGGCTCGCGACCAGTATATGGGCGATATGTATTCATGACTGTAATCCATGTTATGTTCATGGGACCAGTTTGCCTGTTCTGGGAGACAAAAAACCAGAGTTTCCGAGTGAAAAAACTCCCTCCCTCCATATGAGACCAGCTAATTCGCCTTTTAGTCGAAAAAGACCAGATAAGGGTTCCTCATGGGAATCAAACCCAGTTAATTCTGACCAAAGGGCTTAGTCTATAGTGACTGAGCTATGGAGACTTTTATGAGACTGATTGGCCTGTATTTGCTAATTTCATCAGATGTTTCTTTTCCTGGTTTGATTATGGCTATAATTTAGAGAGTTTCCATAATAAAGGAAATCGCCCCTTTTTAGGCATTCATTGTAAACTGTTATGAATTCGGGAAATTCGACAAATGCTCTTAGGAGTATATTACTGGTTATTCCATGCTCTCCAGGAGTTTTTCTTGGATCCACTGATCTTAATATTGACTCAATTTCATTAGTAGTAAATAAATCATCGTTAGGAGTGTCTGTCTGTTTCCAATTTTTGTAAGGTTTGTGGATTTCTTCATCTGTTGATTCGTTGTCATCAGGAGTAAACTTGTTTACCATAATAGCTGCAGTTTCTAAGTTTTTAGTGTAAGAGCAGTCTCTTTTGTTAATAGTTGATAATATAGGTGGTGCCTTATTCTTGCTTGCTGCTAATTTATATATAGTTTCAAGAATTTGATAGTTGAAATAGTACATTTAAGGATTCTGTTTTTGCATTTGTAATTTTGGACTGATAGGTATATTTGGCTTTATAGTAGTTCTCTCTTCTGAGTGTGTTTACACATTTTCTTAGGACTGTTAGTTCATGATGGTGGAACTTATTGCAGTTGAAGCATCTCAGAATGCTTATGTAGTCTGTGTAACGGCAAATTTTCCACAGCTATGTGTGTACAGATATGGTTACCTGGGTTCCAAGGAGATTGAGAGACATTTAAAAAGATTCAGTGGCAAGTAACCAAGATGATAACTGGGCTTTGGAATTGTGAATATGAGGACAGATTAAGGGAATATACCATATTTACTTAAATGTAACTTGCATGTATTTCCTCAAAATTAAAGTTAAAAAATCATGGTGTATATAGGGTGGTGAAAATTAAAGTAACCATGGATCACCGGGTGGTGCTCCACAAGGAGCACCACCCGGTGATCCAAATGCTGGGAAATTGTGCAGGAATATATTGTGCATCATGAGGAAGCAATTTCTGGAAAAAAAAAAAAAAAAAGTTCCAAAATTCACCACCAAAGAGCTGTATGATATACTGAATGTAGATGTAGTAATTTTTATATGTATGTAAGGAGAAAAGCGAAGCAAGTATAAATAACACATTTTTATTTATTTCTATTATGCATTCATGCTATACTGTTCAAAGTATTACCTTTCCAGGTATACCACAAACTGCATCCTTTGCGCAGTGTGCAACGGCAGAATGCAGCAGGTCAAGACTGATGTTGCACATATGCTGTCTTTCAGTGCAGGCATGTTATCAGGATGATCTCAACAAAACCCTCTCTTTGAGAAATCCCCAGAGCCAGAAGTCACAGGAGGTCAGATCAGGTGACCAAGGAACCATGCAGTGGGAAACATGTGACTAATCACTCTGGCTTCGTTCAAGAACCTCCTGTACTGATTGACTGATGTATGGAGGAGCCCCCCCATCCTGCATGAAAGTGACTGAATCCATGCAAATGACTGCCGCAGCTGTGGCACAACAAAATTGTTTATCATATAAGGTCACAGCACCTGACTGGCAAATGTTTTCAAAGAAGAATGGTCTAGTGATAAACGAAGTTGTAAACCCACATCAGACATTAACTTTGGGTGGATGCAAAGGAATTTGTTGGACTGCTATGTGGGTTTTGCATAGCCCATATCTGGATATCCGTTCAGGTGAAAGTGAGCCTCATCTTCCCACAACATGATTCACGGCCACACAGCATCTTGCTCCACCTGAGCAAAGAATGTTATAGCGAATGTTAGTTGACTTTCAAGGTCCTGCGGGTGCAACTCCTGTGTCAGGGTTACCCTGAATGTACATTACACAGTTGTGTAATATACATCCATGTGTCTTGATACAGCACGTGCACTGCAGGAACCAATGCTGTTATTCATGGCCTGCTCCACAATGTGGCAGTAGCAACGTCATTCACTTGTTGTGAACTGATTGGTTTGCAATCTCTGCCAGGTATAATCCCTAACATTCCCTTTTCTTCAAAATGACTTGTCATTTATCGCAGATCACAAGGAGATAGTGGACATAATTTCTGTGATGAAATTGTCAGAGTGCAGCAATAGCATTGCAATTGTTTAGGTTATACAACTTCACAAGCAAAGCATGTTGGGGCAAGCAAGGTTAGTGCTATCACTGAGGACTGTATTAACAACCAAAATGAAGGGAAAAATCCTGTGTCCATCTTTTACACCCTCCTGAGTTGCATGATATGCAAATTCTATGCATTTAGTATTTACAATGCTCTGGTGGTGAATTTTGTAACTTCCATATGACACACAATATATATTCCTGCAAAGTTTCACAGCATTTGGATCTTTTGGAACTGGAAGCATTTGGAACTGGAAATTTGGACAAATGAAAATTTGTCCAAATTTCCAGTCTATTCAAATCATTTTGTAAGTGCTGAATATCAGTAGCATCCCTGATTGCCCTTCCTATCTATTGGATGGCACTTCACAAAGCCTTAAACAGGAATACTTTAATTGTGATCACCCTGTATTTATGTATACATGCAAGTATATAACAGAAGCATTGTAAATTAAGACACATGGATTTGCCTTACCCAATTATTTGGAAAATTCTACATTAGATTCTGCATTTCTACCTATTCCAGATAACCCTGACACAAGAGTTATGCCTGCAGGACTTTGAAATTCGACTAACATTCGCTTTAACTCCTTGCTCGAGTGGAGTTGGATGCTATGTGGCTGTGGTTGATTTTGGAAATAAAGATACTCTCTGGAAACAAAGGTATGACACTGCACCATGCAATATAGTGAAATGCAGTTGCAGTGTTTCTTTTTTCCAGTATTTAAACCATATGTGATAGTAGAGGAGTATTATAGGTTTGATAACTGTTATTGCAGTTAGAACTATAAAATCGAAATAAATTTTAAAACAGAATATATTATTATCTGAGACCTCCAGGGAGTCAAGGACTCAAGGGAGGCTATAAATCACCCAAACCAGCTGTCATACGTTCCCTTAAATTCATTCACACTAGATGCACTCACTGGCCCCCTAAAGGCAAACTATTCCACTCACTCACTCACTGTGGAGAAACTACAATGCCTCTGTGGGAGAAAAACCTAGCTCTTACCCCTTTCTTGACTGTGAACAAATTTAACTTCTGTGGATGCCCCTGTGTTCTCTCCCTCACCTGAAATATAATGAAAAATTTCATTAGACAATATCCTATAATATCCATTTCAAAAGTTTATAGACCTCTATTATAACACCAACACCCCTCTTTCTCCTGTTAACCAGAGTCTTTAATCCACTGTACTTGCAATCTATCCTCATAATCTAAATCTCATAATCTGGATATAATCTTTGTAACTCTTCTTTGCATCCTTTCCACAGCTTCTTTATCCTGTTGGAATCCAGGAGACAAAATCTGCATATAGTAATCCAGGTGCAGTCTTATCAAAGCCTTATAAAGAGGCAAAATGAATTCCTTATGTATAGATGTCCAGGTTTGCCTCATCATCACAATATCTTCTGAGTTGCATTTGCAACTTTGGTTATGTGACCTCTGAACTTCAAATTCCTATCCACCTATATGCCAAGATCCCTTGCCTACTCAGTTTCTTGTAGCATAACCTCACTAATATATGTCACTGGAAATCTCATCATACCAAAGTGCATAACTTTATGCTTACTAATATTAAATTGACAGCCATTTTCATTTGTCCAAATTTCCAGTCTATTCAAATCATTCTGTAAGTGCTGAATATCAGTAGCATCCCTGATTGCCCTTCCTATCTTCACATCATTAGCAAACAATTGCACATACGACGTTAAATCCTTCCTGATGTCATTAATATATAGATTGAACAATAATGGCCCATGGACTAAACTCTGAAGTACACCACTGGTCACCTTAAATCTGGCAGATTCATACCCACTGTACACCACTTTTTGATATCTATCTGCCATCTCAAGAGTTTATATTCCAATCCCATATTCTCCAGTTTACGCAACAGCCTTTTGTGTGGTATCCTATCAAATGCCTTAGAAAAATCCAACATTATCATAGTGTATCCATTCCCGTTATCCAACTCAGCCGTAACATTGTTATAAAATTTTTATATACATGGTTTTAAGGAAATCTATGTATACTAGCTGAGACTGCTGCTTCGCTGAAGTGAACTTATACTGCCAGCAGTTCGCTTCAGGGTATTTACTTGAGTATTTGGTGCTGGTGCTTTCATCATGGTATAGAATTGTGAGCATTATAACACTTCTTTGTAAACAACAGAAGTTTCATCATCCTTGACAAAAATAATTAAATACTCAGGACTGCTAACTCAAGAACATGCTACATATAACTGCCCATGTCCGAAATATTCACCTCTTAAATCTAAATCTGCATATCTAAGGGTTTGTCCTTGGGCTTTATTAATCGTCATTGCAAAGCAAACTTTTATTGGAAATTGTAATTATCTGAATGCAGAAGGATAGTCTGAAGGAATGAGGGGTATCTGAGGAATGAAGACAATTTCTCCAGTACCAGGACCTTTAAATATCACAGCTTCTGTCATATTCGGTTTCAACAGTTTTACTCGAAGCCTAGTTCCATTGCAAAGATTTGGCGGAGGAGGTGCAGATTTTGGATTAACATAATAGGAACACCCATTTTCAATTTAATTTCATGACCAGACAGACCAGGTGGATTAAGCAAATTTAAAAATTCTATGGGAAAATGAACTGCATCATCTATGTCCACAGGAGTATCTACTGATTTGTAAACACTAACAGATCCATTAACCCTATTAAAAACCCATTAATTCATTATTGAAATCATTTCGAGGTGCAAGGATCTCTCTCTCCCTGAATCAACATAGTGACTTTTCTGTTATGTTAGATGGGTAGACTACAACAGTAGTTCGTCTGCAGTTCGGACAGTTTTCCAAATATTAAAGTGTGTTAATATAATTTTTTCATCTCTTTGCTGTTCTTCACCATTGCCAATTTTTAACACTTTTGCAGAGAAGGAATGTGCATATATGCAATAGAGTCTCCATGTAGGTGAACACTCATATTGGTTTTGAGTGAAAACTCTTTATCATGCCATAGTGATGATTTCTTAAGGCAGGCATTCATTTCACCCACCATGATTCCATGGGATACGACAGGCAGTGTTTGTCGAAAATCACTGGCAAATAAAACAGTTATTCCACCCATTCTTCGATTGTCTGATCTGATATTATCATTATTATTACGTGACACCTCCAGGGAGTCCAAAGACTCATCAAAGACAAGGGAGGACATCTACTCTTCAACTCTGTCTCCACCACTCAATCCACCAACTATACAACAAACCGTAGCTACCATCTACTGCCCACCACCAGTAATATTTTCACAGACAATCATAAACATCGCATATAAAAAATCACACAAAAAAACCTAACACGTTGAAAAATTAAGGATACGTTCCATACTTTTCTAAAACTGCATAAAAAAAGTTTATCAAAATTCAGGAAAATAAGAATGCCTGATTTTGTTTTAAAGCTTTATTCGTTTAATTTTATTGAAAAGTATTTTTTTTTTTACATTTTGTCATCAGAATTATCGTTGCTATTAGACAATATTCGCCAATGTTTGCAAACTGGTGCAAAATCACTTTCATCACCAGAAGAGATAGTCAGCACATCAGATCTGTATGGTAAAGGCAATGGTTCTTCACAAACAGAATTAGCTTCATTCTCTTTCAGTGCTGATTTTTTTTTCTTCTGACAGTGTAATCAGTGATTAAACTTTGTGATGACGATCTTACTAATTTTTTATACATCTTGCGATATCCAGACTTACTGTTCTTCAGCTCACGTTGGAATTTAAAGGCTTGTTCAGAATTTGTGTCATTAACAAGAAATTGATTTTCCAATTTATTGCACAGTAATATCATCATCACTTAAGGCATTATCCACAAGCAATTCATCTACATCTTTCTGGCTAAATGTATCAAAACTTCTCCACCAATTTCCTTTGCCAAAGTAATGATTTCAGCTGATAATGTAGATGTTTGCATGATTACACTGTTTGCAACAATCCAGGCCAAGCTGATTTCCAGCAGGCATTTAAAGTTTGTGGTCTTATTTCAGCGATAGTAGATGCAACATGATTTAAGCAGTCCAAAATAGAAATTTTTTTCTAAATGTCAGTTACTATTAATGATTCATTTTCTAGTTTATCCAATATAAACTGAAAAGTGTGCTTAACGTAATATTTTTTAAAAGTAGCAATTATGCCTTGATCTAATGGCTGAAGAATGCTTGGTGTATTGGGTGGAAAAAACACTACCTGCACATTTGGATGTTCTAAATTCGAATGACTTGGTGCATTGTCAACAATTAATAAAACTTTAAAATTGAGAGCTTTTTGCTTCATATATGTTTCCACTTCTGGTACAAAGCAATTATTGAACCATTCAGTAAATATTACTGAATGGTTCAATAATTGTTGATACCCAGTTGTTACCCAGGCCTTTGTATTAGCCATCCAATGTACTGGCAGCTGTTTTAGATCTTTGCCTTTTAGAGCACGTGGTCTTAGAAATCGATCTACTAGAAGGGGTTTCAACATTCAATTTCCTGATGCATTGCTAAAAAGTACAACGTTACTTGATCTTTGCTTGCTTTAAACCCACTTCCTTTTTTCTCAGATTTTGCAATGTACGTTTGACTAGGCATTTTCTTCCAAAACGTCAGCATTAAACACTTGATCGGGACAATATCCACCATCTTCAATAATTTTGGCTAACTTCTCTTGAAAAATTTTGGCTGCTTCTTCATCTGCTGCTGCAACTTCATCTATGAAGTGCATTCCTTTTTAAAAACCCAGTTATCCAACCTTTGCTAGCCGAAAATTCTCTATCAGCCTAGGAAGCAAAAGTAGTCTGCTGCAACTGAGTCATCTGTTCATAAAAACCGAAGAGTTTTCGTTTAATTAAATAACCACTTATAGGAATTCTTCTTTGAGTTAATTCTTCAATCCAAATTACAAGCGCTCGTTCCATTTTTTTTCTAATAAAGCATCTCTTAAGTACGATGATAATTTGGCACTTAGTTTTGTGGCAGAAATAACAGATTTTCTTAAATGCGACTTCATTCTTTTTAATTGCTCTTGTGTGTGTGTGTGTGTGTGTGTGTGTATACACACACACACACACACACACACACACACACACACACACGCGAGGGTGGTCTGAAAAGTTCTTGGCCTTGACCATAAATGGCAACACTATTGGGACGATTTTTTTTTCTAAGTTAGTACATCTGTAATACGTCCATGTGAAATTGCAAGTCATTCTATCAAGTAGTTTATTTTATACAACTATCTAAAGCAAAAGTGTTGTCTATATCATTTGAAATGGATAAAATTGAGTACAGTGCAGTTATAAAATCCTTTGTAAAAGGATTTTAAAAGGACCACCAGAAATCATTGATCAAGTGCACGATATGGTATTGGATGACTGGTGAGTCAAAGTGCGTGAAATTGCTGAGACTATCGGCATTTCAAAAGAACATGTAGGATATATTTTGCATGTAGAATTGCAGACGAAAAAGCTTCGCACAAGATGGGTACTGTGCTTAATCACAGCAGATCAAAAACGCACTCGCATGAAAATCTCTGAACAGTGCTTGAAGCATTTTAACAAGAATAAAATTGATTTTGTGCGTCGATTTATTACTATGGATGAGACTTGGATTCACAAATGTGAACACAAATGGAAAATGAACACAAAACAGTGTGTTCACATTCCATGTATAGTGGAATGTGAACACACTGTTTTGTTTGGAGATTAGAAATGCCATGCACTTGGTACCCAAGGCAGCATAGTAGCAGTATGCATTTTTCACATATAATTTATAGGAACAGCTCGTATGACCATTGTAATGGATGTTGTAGCCATGTTTACCACAGATGGAGCACACAAACAAAAAATGAGATATAACTCTCAAATTAAAATATCAATCATATCAAATGCTGTTTTGACTGCTGCTACTTGGATTCACCATTACACACCAGAATCCAAACAGCAGTCAAAACAGTGGACAGAAGCCGGTTGTTCAGTGCCAGTAAAGACAAAATCAGTTCCATCAGCATGAAAGGTCAATAGCATTGGTGTTTTGGGATGCTAAAGTTTATTAATTATCTTGAAAAGGGTAAACAATACCCAGGGAATATTATTCTGATCTTTTAACCAGACTAGTTTATGGGCACTCTTCTCCTTCGTTTTCAACAATTAAGAAATGGGCTGCCAAGTTTAAACATAGCCATACCAGCCTTGAAGATGATCCACATGAAGGACGTCCAAAAAGTGTAACACCACCAGAAATCATTGATCGAGTGCACGATATGGTATTGGATGACTGGCAAATCAAAGTGCGTGAAATTGCTGAGACTATCGGCATTTCAAAAGAACGTGTAGATATAAAGACGAAAAAATTCGTTAGAAAAGGCCCAGTTTGTAGAAGAAAAAAATCGCCTTTCATCATCAGGACAATGCACCTGCCCACAAAGGTGTTTTGGCAATGGGAAAATTAAGGGATCTGCACTATGAATTATTGGAACATCCATCCTATTCCCCAGATTTGGCTTCCTCTGACTTCTATCTCTTCCCAAAACACTGACCAGTGAGGAAAACTCTTCCTCACTGGTCAGTGTTTTTCTTCTAATAAAGAGGTGATTGCAGCTGTAGAGGGGTATTTTGCAAATCTTACTGAGAACCACTACAGGTATGGAATAATGGCACTGGAATAAATGTATTAGTCTTAAGGAAGGTTATGTTGAAAAATAAAAATATAATTTTGAAATTATAAATCTATTTTTTCATTGTTAGGCCGAGAACTTTTCAGACCACCCTCATATTATTATTATTATCTGAGACCTCCAGGGAGTCAAGGACTCATCGAGAGAGGCTGTAAATTACCCAACCCAGGTATCATACCCTCCCTTAAATTCGTTTACTCTAGATGCACTCACTACCCCTAAAGGCAAATTATTCCACTCACTCACTGCTCTCTGGAAAAAAATCCTAGCTCTTACTCCTTTCTTGACTAAGAACAACCTTAACTTCCATGGATGCCCTGTGTTCTCTCCCTGCCTTCCATATAACGAAAAATTTCATCATTTGAAATGCTAACACCCATTCAAAAGTTTATAGATCTCTACCATATCACCTCCTCTTTCTCCTGTTAACCAGTCTGCAATCACATACTCGCAATCTGTCCTCATAATCTAAATCCCATAATCCGGATATAATCTTTGTAACTCTTCTTTGCACCCTTTTCACAGCTTCTTTATCCCCTCGGAATCTGGGAGACCAAATCTGCGCCCAGTAATCCAGGTGTGGTCTTATCAAAGCCTTATAAAGAGGCAAAATCACTTCCTTATCCTTACATGTTGGAGTTTGCTTCATCATAGCAATTAATGTCTGAGTTGTATTTGCAACTTTTACTATGTGACCTTTTGAACTGCAAATTATTATCCACCAAGATCCCTTGCCTCTTCAGTTTCTTGTAGCATAATCCCTCTAATATAATATGCTGCTGTGACTCTAATCACGCCAAAGTGCATACCTTTATACTTACTAACATTAAACTGACAGCCATTTTCATTTGCCCAGAATTCCAGTTTATTCAAATCATTTTGTAATTGTTGAATATCAGTAGCATCCCTGATTGCCCTGCCTATCTTTGCATCATCGGCAAACAATTGCACTGATGATAGACCCTGCTTGATGTCATCAATGTATAGATTGAACAATAATGCCCAAAGACTGAATCCTGAGGTACACCACTGGTTACCTTAAATCTGGCAGATTCACACCCACTATATACCGCTTTTTGATATCTGTTTGTCAACCATCCCCTGATCCAAGTCAATAGATCATATTCCAATCCCATATTCTCCAGTTTATGCAACAGCCTGTCGTGTGGTATCCTATCAAATGCTTTAGAAAAATCCAGCATTATCATAGTGTATCCATTCCCTTTATCCAACTCGACCGTAACATTGTTATAAAATATGAGCAAATTGCTAAAAATGACCTTTCTTTAGTAAACCCATGCTGTTCCCTGCAGAGTATAGAATGCTTGTCTACCCATTTCTGTATGCAAGTTCTTACCAACTTCTCTAAAATCTTCACTACCACCAGAGATACTAATAGGTCAGTAGTTAGACACATCAGTTTCTTCACCTATGCAATGGAACTATCATACATTCCTGTGCAGAGACTGCTGAAGTTATATAAATGTGTGAAAGGCCTAGCCAATTCAGCTGAACATTCCTTTAGCAGACAGGCTCATATATTCCATCTGTCCCTATTGGCAGATTCTTATTCAGATTATCCAAGAGCTCTTCAACTTCATTTTCATGAACCTCTAACTCTTCATCAACGTAGCAGTAGCACTATGCACCATGTTACATACACCTGGTTGATATATCTTAGCAAATATATCAACCCCCTAGTGTGTGTGTGTGTGTGTGTGTGTGTGTGTATATATATATATATATATATATATATATATAAACTATGAAAACAAAATAAATTTTAAAACAGAATATATATATAGTTTTATATAGTTTTAAGTGTGTGTGTACGCGTGCGTGCATACACACGATTTAAATACAATTGATTGGTATCACTTATAGGTGTCTCCAGAGATTGTCTCATTCAAGAACTTTGCAAACATCGGCTATGCAAAATGATAGTGTATTTCAAAGTGACTATCAACAGAGGATCTCTCAGTCTCCACCACCTACAGCTCCTGTGTTGCCTTTATATCCTCTTGACAGTCCACCCTCTTATGATGATGCTGTCAAAAGTAGTCAAGTTAGTAATTTAACATTTTTGCATCATTATTTTTCCAAATTCAGTTGGCTTTTGATAGATATTAATCAAATTTCATTGCTTTTGAATTTGTTGAAAAGCAATGAAATTTGATTCATATCTTCCTTTAATTAGATAAAGAATTTTAGAATTGATGCATCATACTGAATAATGTACATTTTTTCCCCTCTCTTTTTCATTTTCTCTCAGAGACAATATTCATAACAGTACTTCATGGTATAAACAACCCCAGCAGAAAAGATTAATTTATTGAACTTGACTAATATTTCACAGGATTTCTAACCAGTATCTTCAGAACACAAATTATAACTGTGATAAAACACACAACACTCAATTAGATTTTTGTAGAAACATTTCAAATTGTAACTGAAAGGAACTAATGTCCTATCAAGACTCCCTCTAAGGACTGAATGAAAGTGAAATTAATTCAGAGACATTTATGACATTAATGACTAAATGTGGTCTTAGAATGACTATTTCCCATGTCTTTGGCATATTAAAAGCAGCCATACTTGTTGACATTAGGAAAGTGTTTCATAGTTGATGCTGATTCCAAAAATAGTCTCTCACACCAATAACTTCCATGCAATATTGTTATCTTCTTCCATTTAATCCTGTGTGAAGGCATATCCAGACTATGGTGTCATTTCCAATTTACCATACAGATGATTGCAGGTGTAGTTTTTATATTCTTCAAGGTAGATGTTAATTGATCTATCAGTCTGTTGAAAATAGGCCAAGTTGCAGACACAAGGAACTCTATATACTCCTGGATGTGAAAGACGATGAAACTGGTCCTTGAAATAAACAGATGAAAGTTGCTAACCAGATGTGTGATTTGAAACTGGCATAATATTGGTAAAGAACCTTTATTTTTTCAGATGTATCCTTGATAAAATGAATGGGAATGGTTATGCTGAGATCTTGTGGAGATCTCAGCACAACCTTGAAGGTTATAGCCATTGACTAAAGAAGAGTTGCAAAGGTACCTCAGTTCAGTGGTAGGAACTGTCATTCATACAAATATTTTTGGCTCTGTGTAACTGTTTTGAAGATGCCATAAGAATGGTGTGACATCTAATTTAAGTAACTTCCATGTCACACCATCCTTAACTTTTTAACTTTTGTTGTCACAAAACTGTGACAACAAAAGTTAACAGAAATTATATATGTGAGATTTACTCATAGATTTTAAGATGATAATAAATAAAACTTACATTTTGGGCTGTTTGCAAACTGACAGCTTTTGTCAAGAAGATAAGTACATGAAATCTGAACAATACTAGATTTTGCCGAGTTCTTTTGAAATGTATAACGTCAATAATAACAATTTCTTGTGCTTTGTTTTATGTGTAAATTGGAAAACATTCTCTGTCATACAGATATTTCTGATTATTATTGGCATAATAGAGATCTGACAGATTGCATAAATGTATAAGAGGCTTCAAAATGTCATGAAGAATGGGTCCAGAGATTCCTTAAATGTTCTTCAAAAGAGATTGTTTTCCAGATAAGGGATCAAGAGAGAACCAATCCATTTTGTGATGTTCTGAGAAAATTGTGTAGCTAGACTACTTTTATAGTCAATGTCACCTTGGTGTTCTTTTTACAGATCTCAAAACTACTTATTTATCTGATGTAAGTTTTGCTTCATTTACATGAAATCTTGTATACCACAGGAAGGGCTCCAAAAAATCCACTCACCACAAGTGAGTTATTCTAAATGCGTTTAAATTATATTATTTTCTTTGCATAATCTACACTTTTTTAAAAAAATTTTTAAAACATCTCATTCACTGTCGAGTTATTTGATCACAGATGACTGCCAATAAATTTATTGAAGTTTTTTTCTAGAGTTGTAAATAAAACTTCTAGATCCATAATGCTTAATTTGAATATTACAATGTCTACTTTTAAAGAATCACAAAAATACTTGAAATTTAAGTTGCTGGTTTTCTCTAAAAGTCATAATGTAAACCAGTCATCTTCACTTTCTTCTCTCGTTTTTATCTCTTTTAAGGTTCAGAACTTTATTTTTCTTATAAAAGATTACACTGAAATGAACAGCATTGAAAACTCAAACTGCTGTATCTTCTTCCTTGAACAGTTGTCTTGTCACCATTGTTGTAACATAATAATTGATACTTTTTAAACATTTCTCTTTCAATATGAAATACTTTGTACATATCTGCTATCTACTTCCCAAAATTATTCCTCTCATTTTTTCACAGCACTATTATAGTGTTCCTTTCACTCCTTGCATGCTCCATAATGCATCAGACTTAGTTTTCCTTTCAGTCACGAAGCAAATAAGCTGCAATTATGTATTATAGTTACAGTGCTTTAATTCTTCTTCTTCGTCTATGATCTCTTATGCTTTTAAGCGTCGAGATTTTGCCAAAGAGATTTCCATGCTCTCCTGTCCAAGGTTTGTTGTTTTGCTTCTTTCCAGTTAATTCCCTTCTTTTCTAATTTTTCTTTAATTTCCTTTTGCCAACCTTTCCTGGGTCTGCCTATGTTTCTTTTTCCTATTTTCTGGCTTTCGTATACAGTTTTTGCTATTCTTCCTTCTTCCATTCGATTGAGATGTCCAAACCATCTCATTTGGGCTTGTGTTATGAATTGATTCAGAGGTGCAACTTGAAGGCTGTCTCTTATGGTTTGATTTCTTATTTGGTCTAGTCTTGTTTTTTGTGCCACTTTCCTGAGATATTTCATTTCAATTGTTTGTAGTTTATTTGTGTTTCCTGTTGTTAAACACCAAGACTCACAACACTGAACGGTACACTGCCATTTTGGTATTTTGGGTGACTTCTTTCTTATCTAGGAGTGGGCCTTTCATTGCATAGAATAGCTTTGTTCCCCCTCTTATCCTGTTGTTAATTTCTGTGTCTAGTCTACCATCTTCTTGTATATATGATCCCAAGTATTTAAAGGAGTGGACTTGTTCCAGTTGGTGATTCTCTATTTTTATTGTGTGTTTTTGTTGGTTTCTAGATATGATCATTGTTTTAGTTTTATTTATGGTCATATTCCTTTTCTTTGTTTCTTCATGCCAAATGTTGATATTGTACTGCAGATCTTCAGCTGTATTTGCTAGAATCACTACATCATCTGCAAAAGCCATATGTGAAATCCTGGTTTCTTCAGTTTCCTGTATCCTAAGTGGAACTTTTTTGTTTTTGTTTGGCATGCCTTTAAAATTTCATCCATTACTACGATGAAGAGAAGAGGGCTGAGGATACAGCCTTGCCTCACTCCTACATATGTTTCAAATTCTTTTGATCTATTATTACAGGTTCTTACATAATTTCTATTACTTTTGTAGAGGCTTTGTATGGCTGCTATTAAGTTATCTTGTATCTTGTTTTTCTTTAATGTTTGCCATATTAAGTGTCTGAGAACTCGGTCAAAGGGCTTTTCAAAATCTATAAAACACGAATGTAGTTCTTTTCCATATTCCAATGTTTTCTCTGATATTTGTCTAAGACTGAAGATAAGATCCTGTGTGCTTCTATATTTTTGAAAGCCATATTGCATTTCATCCAGCGTGTCCTCTATTTGATTCCTAAGCCTCGCTTCTAAAATGCAGGTATATAATTTTCCTGGAACGCTTAAAAGCGAAATTCCTCTATGGTTTTCACATTTGTGGTTGTCTCCTTTCTTAAATATAGGGATTATTATAGCTACTTCCCAGTCTTTGGGAATAATTTTCTTTTTCCATACAACATTGAATAGGTGTAAAAGAAATTTTATGGCTTTCGTTCCTAAATTCTTTACCATTTCTGGTGTTATTTGGTCATGGCCTGCTGATTTGCCCAGTTTTATTTTATTTATTGCTGCTAACAGTTCATTTGCATGAATTTCTTCACTCTGATCTTCTATTTTGCTTGTGTGTCTTGCTCTTAGGGTTCTATTTTTTCCATGTCCTGCATCTTCCAATAATTCTTGAAAGTACTGTTTCCATCTTTCCATGATGTCTTCGGAATTTGTAACTTTCCATCCTTATTTTTGATAAACTTTATGGGGCATTCTTTCTCTAACCTCATTCTTCTTAAAACATTATAGAAGAGTTTTTGGTTTCCTTTAAAATTTTGTTCTAAAGTCTTCCCAGCATTTTCTTTTCTCTGCTTTCACTAAAGTTTTAACTTTATTTCTTTGGTTGTTGTATAGTTCTCTATCAACCTGCAGCTTTGATGTTATATATCTCTTCCATAATTGCTTTTTCTTTTTAATTTCTTCAGTCCACCAGGGTGTTTTATGCTTCTTCTGTTTATTATTTAATGATACACCACAAATTTCTTTGCTTGTTTCTAGAAGAAGTGTTTTGAACCTGTAGCATAGGTTTTCTACATCTTGGTCTTCATATATCTCTTTTTCTACTTCTTTCATCTTCTCTTCTATTTTACTTTTATACTCAATGGCCGTTTCTTCTTTCTTTAGTTTGTAGTTCTTTATCTTAACATCTATTTCCTTGCTACTTTTTCTACATTTTTCAACTTTTATTTTATGGATTGTTTCCAATACTAATGAGTAGTGGTCACTGCCAATTTCAGGACCTCTGTAGACTCTTGCATTTTTTGTATACTTTCAGTACGATCTGCTTATGATGGCGTAGTCGATTATAGATTTTTCGTTTTTATTGGGCTCTTTCCTGGTAACCTTATGGATTTCTTTATGCTTGAACATAGTATTCGCTATCACTAAATTATTTGTAAGGCAAAGATTTATTATTCTTTCTCCATTATTATTCCAGGTTATTTCTCCTTGTGATCCCAACACTTGTTTCGTTTCTTCATCTACTTGATTCTCTACCCAGCCATTAAGGTCTCCCAGTAGTATGATATGCCCTTGAACTTCTTCAATTGTTTTTTTTTAGTAAGAGTTCGAAGAATTCATCTTTAATTTCTTTATTGGCATTATCGTTTGGGCCATATGCAACAATTACAGTGAATACTTGGTTGTCTGATTTAAAATCTATAGTGATTGTCAACAACCTTTCGTTTATTAGTTGCCATTTAGTAATATATTCTTTGAGATCTGGTTTAATTATGCAAGCTACCTCTTGGGTTTACCCCTGAATAGAAAAGTATATACCCATCTTTCATTTTCTGGCAACCTTGACCTTTCTTTTTTGTTTCTGTGACTGCTAGCAAATCCAATCTTGATTTTTTAAATTCATCAATTAATTCGTTTTCTTTTCCATGTAGACTTTTAATGTACCATGTTCCATATCTCATGTACCTTTTTCCTCGCTTTGTCGTTAACCATTTAGACAGTTCGGCTATCTCTTTGTTATTTCTTTTAATGAGTGAAATTTTAAGGTGTGCAGGGGATTAGCCTTCAGCACCAGAGTCTGGTGGTGGGGCTGCCACCTTCGAGGCCCCCAGACTATGCAGGAAGTGCTATCCTGTTGGTCCGCGGGAGGTATTTTATTTCCCTCCTACCCTTCATAGTAACCTATGACGAGCATTCCCCGATCCGCCACCAGGGGATGCGCCAGATGGGGGTTACAGGTGTCTCCACACGGGACAGTGCTTTAATTGAAACAGTAAATCTTGCATACTCAAAGTGTGCGAGAAAACAAGTACGTTTTTCACATCATGAATATATTTAAATCAAATGTGATAAGTTCCACTAATTAAATTTTCTAATCAAATCAATGCATTCAGTTTAGTTCAATATTAAATATATATGTATATTAGTTATTATTATGAAAATCAAGTGGATATTGAATCCAGCATTATTTCAAAGCAAATACAGAAACTATAAAAGTTTCGTATGAAATTTGACCAGAGAGCTTACGGGAATACATTCGTATCTTTTAGTTGCTGATCGTGTCTCCTATAAAGTCCAGCTGAGGCAACTCATAAATGTCAGCGAGTGTATTCCTGTAAGCTCTCTGGTCAAATTTCATATGAAACTTATGGTTTCTGTATTTGGCATTGAATCAATATCCACTTGATTTTCATAATTTTTGTATCACTGAACTGAAGCCTTTTGACTCTTTATTTTAGTAAATGCATATTAGTTATTTAAAAAAATTCATTGTGCTTTCAATATAATTTCATTAAAGTTGGCATGATCTAATTAAATACTATAGTCCATCTTGTTCTTCGAACACTTTTACACCTTGAGTAGGTGCATAGTTGTAATATAGTATTGTCCTTCACAACATGAATTAGCTTAGTGTAATTAAATATTTTACATAATCAAAATGCTTTTGAGTACTATTATTTAAAAAAAAAAACGCTTGTAAAGACAAGTCCAAGTGCATTGTCAGAAGTGAATCTGGCTCCATATCAAGTGCTATCTACTTTCTTGTTTTTGTGAATTTTACATTCTTTCCTATTAAATTAATATTTATAGATAATTTACATAAATCCCTTCAGTATGAACAATAAACAAAAGAAAAAAAAAACTTAGTTGTGATGAGCTGTAGCATAAAGAATCTATTATTTTGTTTTGCCATTATAACATTTAGTCTTTTTTAAAATATCACCTATTCATATAAAGTAGACCAATACCTTGGACAAATGAAATTATTTTCTGGCTAGTAGATTTAAGCCGTATTTCTAGAGTCCTTCCTCAAGATGTTTTTCAAAAAAGAATGCCATCTTTTGGTGAAAGTAGAAAATTCTGTAGTGTGTGTGAACAACAAGCTTAAAAGCATTTCTAATATTGATTTGTTTTAGATATTGTGCTATATATTTTTAAACTCTTCCAATGTCGAGTAGAGAAAGAGTGCATCTCTAATATATTTTTACAGTTGTTTGA
Organism: Typopeltis vanoorti; assembly: GCF_054136105.1. Classification (NCBI taxonomy): domain Eukaryota; kingdom Metazoa; phylum Arthropoda; class Arachnida; order Uropygi; family Thelyphonidae; genus Typopeltis; species Typopeltis vanoorti. The sequence goes on along the minus strand of NC_143551.1, from coordinate 100,384,034 downwards.
GTTTGGTTTCAACAGAGTAATTTATTTAGTAGACTTTTTGAGTAGCTATTTTGAAATAATCAGTGGAATGGAAGATACCATGCTACAAGAATAATCAAAAATGAACTTGATTATTCTTGTATCATGGTTTTTTAAGGTTGTGATTATTTCCAATTTTTGTTGAGGATGACGAAAAGGGTTGGCATGGATGTATTTTTCCAAATGAGGTGGATTCCTATATATTTCTAATGATATTCCTCTTTGTTTTTTAATTGGAATGTCAAAAACAGAGGCTTATTCTTTTCAATATCCAGAGTAAACTTAATTTTAGGACGACATTTGCTGAGACAGCCAGCCATAGAAAGCTATCTATAGGATGGCAACTCATATGGATAGACATTTCCACACCTCTCTTTTTTCATCCTCCTTACAAAAATTGGGAATTATAAGTTTAAAGAACTTTGCCACAAGAATAATCAAATATGAAACAAAGAAAGATTAACTCAACTTTTATTTCACCATTTCCTTCAAAATGGCTGCTCAGATCTAATAAATAAATTACTCTTCTTTCAGAAAATGACTTGTACACCTGCAAAATTATATAAAGGCACCATTTTCTTGCATCCCCTATATATTGGTAGGGGTTCAAAATATATAGCAAGATATCTAAAAATGAGTTAATATTATAACTGCTTTGAAACCTATTCATATTATATAGAATTTTCTGTGTTTGCCAAACTATGGTATATTTGAAAAACATCTCGAGGTATACAAGATTCCATGTCTGCAGCAAAGTTTACCTCAGATAGACGTCGAGTATAAAAGTGGTCTCACTGCATCACAAAATGGATTGTTGATTTGCTTCAGTGGCTTATTTGAAAGACAATCTCTTTTCAAGGAATCTTCTGTTGATATGATTGCATGGTACTTTAAATAGGAACCAGGGGGCCTCATTCTTCATGAAATTTGAAAGTCTCTTGTATGTCTGTGCAAACTATCAGCAAAATTATATTGTTTTATCCATTACTCAACTGTAAGCAAACATATTTGCATGTTGTCAAGCCATTAAAGAGCTTCTAGATATGATCGTGAGCCCGTGGAACTGCTTTGGCAATCTGTTGAACTTGGATGGAGTTAAGCTTTTCTCTAGGGTTATTGTCGATTTTCAGTAGAGCAGTGGCAAATTCTGTATAAGAATGTAGATATGGTTCAACTCCAGGGCTTTTCTTGCATATTTCATAGCTTCTAGTACCGTCTGGCTGAATGTTCCATCCTTAGTCTGGTGATAATTGTGGTTATTTCTCTATTTTCATTAATTTCACGCTTCTTCTTGATAGTTTGTTTTAACAATCTTATTTTTGTGACAGATTTCACATTAGTTAGTGGTAGTGGATGTAATTTTTGAAGCGAGTATCTTGCTTCTTTGGCTAGTCTGTCTGCTCTCTTATTGCCTTCAATATTTACATGGGCTAATATCCATTGCAGTGTACAGTTGTTAGATGCTCATGAATTTCCTGTGTGAGTTTTGTTTTAACATTTTTAATGCTTCAAGTGCAGATTTTGAGTCACTGTAAATGTTATTAGCGGATTAGAGAGATAGAACTTTAGAGTTGCGTGTATGGTAATTCACAAGTGAAGTATCTTTATGCTAGGCTACTTGTATATAGAATTACACTGCTTGGAAAGAACTCAATGGATACTCCAAGGGCAAGGTGCCATGTAGCAAGTTACCTGTTTGTAGCTGATATATACAAATTGGAGGAATGTGATGCTCCCAAGTCAGTGCAACTGTGTCCAGGTGAAATGGCTGCGAGAAGGGAACTGACAGTGTGAAAGATGCATTTTAATAGAATGCCAAGTTGCAGGCCTATCTGTTCAGTAAATTGTTGACAAATTGGGCCATCCCAGGTCAATAATCAGTGATGCCATACTGAGACAGAAGTGCAGGAAGTCAAGCGCTACTCACAGTGAATGATCCACCATATTTACCAACTGTGACCATAGGGTGCTATGAAGGATATGTAAAAACTGCCATTCATCAGCCCACATTGAATGTGTAATCTGCACAAAAATATTCAGAACCAAGGCTCAGAATATGGGTTTCCATGGTAGGACCGCAATATGCGGCATCATCTTCAGTGGTGTAAAGAGTATGTACAGTGGGATGTGGAAGCTTATGAAGCTGTGTTATGGAGCAATGAATCAGGCTCCCCCCCCCCCATACCAAGCAGATAGACAGATACCCTGTGAATGTCCTTACCAGAGTGCATAACCTCAACGATATTTGGAGGTGGCAGTGTGATGGTATGGTCCTGTTTTTCCTATGACCTTCGTGATGTCACCAACATTGAATTGAGAGGTATGTGAACATTCTGGACAATGCAATGCATTCTACTTTGTGGTGTTTCTACAGAACTGACCACTCTCTTTCAGCAAGACAACGGCCATGTTATAAGGCTGCTGTAACTGCATGGTTTATGTCACCACACTTGACTGGTCTTCACAGCTGTACTGAACATGTGCCCTACAACAGTCCAGGACCTCATTACATGTCAGCAAGATGAATGTTCCAAAATTCCCATCGATTGTTATTGTACACTTGTGGAAAGTATGCCCTATAGGATTGCTGCGGTCATCGCTGATAAAGAAGGTCCTACGGAAGGTGAGTGCTGTGGCTGTTTGTTCCTCACACTATGGTGTCTGTTGACTTCTTTCCAAGCAGTGTATACATTTGTGTTTATATAGATACTGCTTTAGTATCCCATAATGCAAAGCATATGTCCTAAGGGACAGGAGAGGGAAGGGTGGGGGGCTAAGAAGGTTGAATTAATGCAGCAGTCACATATTTCCATATACAAGTAGTAAAAAGCTGTAGCACCTTATTATTAAAATACGCTGGAGCAGAGATAGAAAAAAAAATTATTTATTCTTTGAACTCTAGGGACACATTCTAATACTGCATCATTTAAGTATTTTTTAAACACTTCCCATTCAACAACTGATACCATGAGACAGAACCCAGCATACTCCTCAGGTGGTCTTAATTTCATGCTTTTTAGTTACAAGCATAAGCAAATGTGAACCTTTAGTGTTTACACTTGGGTAAGTTCCTATTGCAAAATGTTATTCAGTTTGTGCAACAGCTCTAGTACTTCCTCCTTGTACACAAGTTTCTTCATTCAGTGAGTTAAATGTTGCATATACCAAGTTGATAGCTTTTAGCAAAATAGCAACTCATTGGTTGAACAATCTCTTCTGCATCAGTCAGAGGCAAAGATAGAGGTGTGGTCTGCCCTGGGTGGCACCTTGAATCTTTTTGACCTTTTGCAGTTAATTCTATAATATGGACTCGAGAACTCAGTTCAAAATATTGTAATACTACTGCGAATTTTCCTCACAATTGCTGTAAGCGTTTGCTAGTTATGAGTTTTTCTAAATAAAATTGATTTAAGAATTACCAACATTACTATGAAATAGACTTTGCCAATGTCATCAATGATTTTGCTAACAGAAGAGCAAGAAAAATAGCATTTTAGAATGTTGAGATTAAAGTTTTACTTCAAAAATAAACAGTGTTTTAATTTATTTCCCTCTACGTCGTTTTGACTTTTTTTTGTATTTTTGCTGTGCATTGAGAGGGGCGCCAAACTCAGGGACTGCCCTGGGCAGCCAAAGCTCTAACTACACCACTGGCATCAGTCACCCACATACCATCTGCATTCAGCAGTTGTTCTTTCAAATTCATTCTTTCTTTCATTTGCAGCATAATAGAATTATTTAGGTTGTCTTTAACTTGCAGAACAATTTCTTTCCATATTCAGATTTAACTTTCCATGCAACACACGACTCCTCTGGCCTGTTGTTTATAATTATCAGAACTGACATCATCCTTATGCCCACATTATTCCTTCCACATCTCTTGCTTAATTAGATTACACATCCATTTCACTCCTACTCTATTTATTCTTTTAACTCTAGGGACACATTCTAATACTGCATCATTTAAGTATTTTTTAAACACTTCCCATCTAACAACTGATACCATGGCACAGAGCCCAGCATACTCTTCAAGTGGTCTTAATTTCCTGCTTTTTAGTTCAGCATGTAATAACTTTTCTGAATGGAACATGCATAAATTGGCTACTTCCCAAGTAAGTACTGTATATCACTGTCACCAACCAGAGGCAGAATAGTTGTATCTTTAACCGAAACTCTCAGATGAGCTGTCTTACAACAGCTCAATAAATTGAGTTTCGTTCTTCTCATGCTATTTTACAGGTTCCCATTATGATTACTCTTTTTGCACCCATTGTCTTTATTTGGTGATGCATCTCTTCATTACTAGCAATCAATCCACCAGGTCTTTAACAACACCCCCACTATGTATTTTATTGTTAGATTTCACCTGACACCAGATGGTTTCAAACTCACTGCTGTATGAAAAACTGTTAGTAGTATTGCAGTCATAGGTTTGAATTCAAGTCATCTGATATCATAAGCAGCACACTCTTTCTCTCCTATCCTTTCTAAAAATATTATACCTTTTGGACTCTATACCAATTAGTATGCTTCTGATAGCTAGGTCTCACTAATGCCTATATAATATGAGGTCCCAACATATTAACCAAGGCAACAAAACTCTACCTACTCCATTGTTTCCAATACTCCTATCATTCGTGTACAATAAGCTTCCCGAATCCTTTTTTTTTTTTGTATACTCGTCTGTATGACACAGTTTAACAACTTGGAAATGTTTGTTTTTATCTAGTTCCTTACTTAGGCAGGACATCTTTACATATGCTTGATAGCTCCACACCGGACAAACACAGATTCATTCTTTCTTCATAATCATTTCCACCATTAACACAGTTATCTAACACTGTAGCTTTTACACACAATTCTCATGCTTCTTCCCATCATAATTCAGTTTCCTTGACTTTGTTAGGTCTCATATCAATAATTTTTCAAGACTCCTGATGCCAAACACATTCAAGTGTAGGCTGTGTCCCTCTTATGCAAATCCATTCTTCCATCAAGCTAACAATTTCAACATAAAATATGCTTCCAAGACTTCTGCAGTTATTTGCTCCATTAAAGTAGCAATATCAATATTTTGTCAAAGAATATTTGAGTTTGAATCCCTTCATTAGGGCTTTCAATTTGAAAGTAAGTTAAGTTACCCAGTCTCATGACAGGTAGCAGGCTTTTTCTTGTTGCAACATACAAATCAGCTGAAGAATATATGCAGATAGGATTAACTGTCCTATTGTAGCATTAATTTCTGTAAAGCCAAGTCTGTTGGCTGTGACAAGCCATTCTGAGCCTATTACACATGAGAATGGTAAAATATATTATGTATTTTTTTTTAGAATATTTTTTATGATTCTAAACATGCTTATTGCTTTCTTTCCATTTTTCAACATTGACTGCATTGATTTGGACGCATGATTCACCACGATGGATGTAGTTTTAATTTTCACTAATCCTCTTAATAGAATGGCCAGTTACAAAATTTCTGCTATATATACATACCATTTTAAAAAAAAGGATGATGAATTTCTGTGGACAAGTCTATAGTTTGTCTGCAGAAGCAGTTTTAGCCACAATGCTTATTCAACAAAAGTTCTAAGCAGTGGTGGAGCTAGAGCTTTTGTCGCCTGGGGCAGTCCGAGTTTTCTACTCCTCTCAACAAATCCATTCACACCAAAAAATACTACATAAAGTCAAAATAGGGAAATAAATTAAAACTCTATATTCATTTCTGAAGTAAAACTTTAATTTCAACATTTTAAAATGTTATTTTTCTTGCTTTTCTGTTAGCAAAATCGTCGATGACATTGGTGAAGTCTATTTCATAGGTAATGTAGGTAATTCTTAATCAATTTTAATTTAGAAAAACTCCTCTCACAACTAGCAACATTTAGAACAATTGTGAGGAAAATTTGCAGTAGTGTTATCTTTTGAAATGAATTCTTGCGACTGTATTTTAGAATTAACTGCAAAGGTTCAAAGTGCCCCCCCCCAGCTATACCTCTGGTTCTAAGGCCCTAGTACATTGCCATAATGGTTTATCGCTGCTGACAGAACACACTCTAATCTTTCTTTCAACTTAATGGACCATTTAGGTTTAACGCTGCAATCACTAGCTTTTGCCATTGGTCTCTGGTGTAAAGTGTTCATCCAGCTGTCTTGAGTCTTTCATTACCGTCTCCATCCATCGTATTATTCAGTCTTCCTATGGGTCTTTTCGTGTTAGTTTTATTTGTAAGTACTTGATTGATTACTGGTCATCTACTTTCCAGATGTAACCAAACTACTTAGTTTTCTTCCTTATAAATGATAAGACAGTGTTATATACTGTCTAATTTAATCAAGACAAGTAAACCTATGGGTCTTATCATAAACAGGAAAAGACCAAATATACGTCCATTTCAAGGACCCATCAAGACCAATCTGACTTGATTGTTGATAATTATATCTTTGAGCAACTGGATAATTGGAACTGTCTAAGAGTCAATGATATGCATCAAGAGATTGAAGAGAGAACGAAGAAGGCCAATCATAGATATTTTGCAACTCCTGATGTCTGGAATATTATCAAGGAAATTCAAAGAGAAACTATAAGCTATCTATGACAATATTAACCCATGGCTGTTAAACATGGTCAACAGCAAAATACAATAATAGAAAATATCACATTTGAAATCCTGAGAAAAAATCAAAATACTGGGCTGTATGTATATCTTCATTTATACAGCCCAGTATTTTGATTGTAAGATGGTCTAAAATTTTTCCTTAGGCTTTCAAATGTGATATTTTCTATTATTGTCTTTTGCTGTTGACCATGTTTAACACCCATAGGTTAATATTGTCATAGATAGTTTAGTTTCTCTTTGAATTTCCTTGATAATATTCCAGACATCAGGAGTTGCAAAATATCTATAATTGGCCTTCTTAGCTCTCTCTTGATGCATATCATTGACTCTTAGACAGTTCAAATTATCCAGTTGCTCAAAGATATAATTATCAACAACCAAGTTGATTGGTCTTGATGGATCCTTGAAATGGACATATGTTTGGTCTTTTCCTGTTTATGATAAGACCCAAGGATTTAACTAAATTTATTATAGTCTTACCAAGTGAAAAATAAACTTTCACCCATAGGTTTACTTTGTCTTGATCAAATTAGACAGTGTATATATAACAATGTTCCCATTTATTTTCATCCTCCTTTGTTCATTTAAGTCTCTGATGACCTTTTAATAATAGATTCTCCTTGGCATAGTCCAGATTTTATTTCAAAACTTGATTGTTCCTGAAGGATGTGTGGCAATTTTAGAGTCTCATCATTTTTATAATACTTTGGTACTGTAAAAAAGTTTCATTGCATTCAAAAGTGTATTTTATTATTCATATGCTTTTTTTATAGTCTGCAAATACAACAATAACAGTCAGTGACTTTCCCTTGCAGAAAGCCACACTGATACTCTCCTATAATGTTTGAAGCATATATATTAATTATTTTCTAGATCAGTGTATGTACAGTATTTTTGTAGCAAGTGTTCAAGAGAGAAAGATATCTCTATAGTGTTACTGGTTATATATTTGAAAAAAAAAAAACAGCATATTTATCAGCTGCAGTTCATAAATATCGGTTGTTAAGGATGTTCCTCCAATTTATAGAAGTTCCGCTTTAATTTTACTTTTGCTGGTTGCCTTATTTCTTAATAAGGCAACCAGCAAAATGGTTGCCATTATGGGTTCTTCAAATTGACTTGTTTTAGTCTATTTTTCTTGGTTAATTAACTCTCCTTGGGTGTTAGTATTTGAATTTGTGGTTTATATCCTCTTAAGTACCCCACTGCATCTGAAGAACCTCTGAGTTATTCATATTAGCATTTTCCTGGTTTTCTCTTTGTCATATATTTGTAGGCATTGCCCACAAAGTATTCCTGGTGAGATTTTTACAGGGTAGTTCACCATTGCTTGCCCCCCCCCCCCCCAATTTTATCCAGGCTCAGGACCTGCATATGGCCGGGACGCATTCATTACTATAATCCATGTGTGTTCACGAGACTGGTTTGCCTGTTCTGGGGGATGAAAAACCAGAGTTTCTGGGTGAACCCCCCTCACGAGACCAGATAAAGGTTCCTCACATCACTGACAGGAATCAGATCCAGGTCTTAGTCTATACTGACTGAGCTAGGGATGCTCTCCAGAGTATTTTGCTAATTAAATTTCTGCAGGTCCTATAATTCTCAGCATTTTCTGATGGGTTTTATAGCATTTTTAACCAAACTTATTATGTTTCTTTATAGCTTCTTTACATACACTACTAAACCATTGTTTTTTTTCCTGTGGTTTGTGAACCCAAGAATTTCTTAGGTTTAGGAAGTTTTGAATACTGTATTTCCTGCATAGTCTTCATTTTCACATTTTTCAATATCATACCGATTTAGTACTTCTGCTTCAGGTTACATCTCTCTCTTTGACAGAACTTTAGCCCAAAATGTACTATTACAAAGAAATCAGTCTGCATGAGCTCCCTGTACATACATTTTTTTTATGTATAATAAATATCGATTATTTAAACAATATCTCATCAATTACACCTTATCCATAAGTAAGAAATATTTATTCATGTATAAATTACCCAATAGTTATAATTATCCGACAAACTAAAATATCCCCTAATTGTGTTGAGTAGTGTATATAATGCTAACTGTAAGCCTTCTGGAGGATGCAAAATAATAGCTCTAATCCCGCTGTCATTACTAATGTCGTGCAGACTATCTGGGCCAATTGTTGGTCTGTATCTTTTTTTAGCATTAAAATCACCCAGTAAAGAATCTAATCCTTAACAGCTGTAATATCATTAAAAGTTAATGTAGCTTAATGTTAAGCTTTGATATGCATATCATCTACATTTTTTATAATACTTGGCATTTTAATATCTACCTAAAACAGCAAGAAAAGAATGTATAACATTCTACTAAACTAGTTATACTGTATTAAGTTAATACAGTAGATTAACTTAATACAGTATAAAGTTCATTAAAGATATTCTGTGAAATATGTTTAAAATTAGTTAATGTTTCTGTATTTGTGTTCCATTAATTAACATGAGGTCAAATTGTAACATATAATTTTGCTATTTCCCATAGCTATAGTTTTTATTAACATCAGAGTCAAGTTTAGCCCTTTGCATTTTTCCTTCATGGGCCCAACGTTCTTTAATTATAAACACAGCTGAGATTTGGAACAAAATTTAATGTTATATGCTCAATGTACTCCATGAAAAGGCATACTACAGTGTAAAAGTAAACATGATATATTTTACTGAATGAGATTGGCACAGGTAATTATTTGATAGTGCAAAGTGTTTTTTTTCTTTGTATATTGCCAATTGAATGGTGGAGATGGAGTTGTAGAGCAGGTGCCCTCCCTCGATGAGTCCTTTGACTCCCTGGAGGTGCCAAATAATAATAATATAAACTTTGTATCAGTTTATTTATTTAGATGTTTGTTCAATGGAATACAATACTGGATTATAATTAAACATAATTTAAATCATAATCATCAGTATTGTCTGCCAGCAAACAAACTGTTGCATTATCTACCACACAGATAGTCCATAGGCAAATTACTTCTTACTGGACTAGTTACTTTAATTTCCCATGTGCTTCTGTTGTTCAGCCATATAGTAACCTAATGAAGCACTTATATTAATCATTGACTGTACGCACAAAGTATGTTTATTAACAGATTTTTCATTATAGGTTACACTTATACAAAGTTATTATTATGGGCAACTCCAAGGAGTCACTCAGCAAGGGAGACCCTAAACATCATATTAAGAACTATCCAACATTTGTGCAGTATCTATCATACTTTGCTTTGAACTCATCGACAGCCATGGCACCTACAACAGACTCTAGCAACCTATTCCGCTCAATCACTACTCTCCAAGCAAAAAAAACCTAGTTCTAATACAGTTTGCTAACTATGCTTACTCAGTTTCCATGGACGACTAGTTCTCCCACCAACACACTGTTATGAAAAATTTCCTACGAATTAATCCCATAAAAAACTTTGTCTCAATCATATCACCCCCTTTTCCACCTATTAACCACAAATCTCCAACCTGTTCTCAGACAGGTCATTCCATTGACCTGCTACCATCTTGGTCACTGATCTCTGGATCCACTCCACCTCATCATCACCAAGAACCCCTGGCACTGAGATGGAGCCTTACCAAAGCTCAATAAAGGGGAACAGTAACCTGCTTGTCTCTGTTCATCAAAGTGTTCTTCAGTAATCTTCTCATCCCAAAATGCATAACCTTACACTTTGCCACATTAAACTGACATCCATTCTCCTCTATCTTCTAATTCTTATGGAAAGGGTCCAGTGACATGAAAGCTGCATGTGATCTGTTGTGAACAACTAGTAGGCTATGCTGGGCATAACACCTCCACCATTCTGAACAGTGGAGAGCATGAAGGGGGGAGGGGTAGAAAATACAACTTATTAGACCAGCACACCTTTTTTCACTCAAGTGTTCCCTGTATGCTGCTGGCAAAACTGCATTTAATGGTATGGCCAGTGAGGTGTGAGAGTTCTGTCAGTCTTCAGCTCCAGAATTTTGTATGTGTGGTTGATCTGGAATATTGTTTGTGTGCTCCCCAAATTGTAAAACACCATCCACTGCCTGTGCTCTTCGTTATCGGTGGGAAATAGGTTTGCTTATTTGTGTACATAAAAACCACTGTGAGCAACTGCCAAGGTGTGCTGTATTAGAAATGGAGACATAATTGTGCTATTGTTGGACTAGATACTTTAATATTTTCATCTGCCTGCAAGCGTTAAAATTGCAGTGAAGTTGATTTAGCAGGTTTGAAGCTGGACTGTGAAGGGATGTTGACCACTAGCTGCTTACATTTTTAGCCTACAGGAAAGGGGAGGAATGTGAAAGCTAGTACAGCATAAAAGTGCTCATCTGATCAGAAAAATCTTCACTTTTCTCACTTCTTAGGACAAGCTTCCACCTTTCAATTATCCAGGCATCTACCAGATGCCTGGATAATTGAGATTGTGGGTTATTTCCGACAAACAGGAAATCTTATTTTATTTAGCTGGAAGAACAAGTCTTATATTAAATACCATGCTAACAACACTAAACATACAGTTCACTGGAACAAGACAAACATTCTTCATAAGTCGTTTTCCTCATAGAACAGCTTTATAAAGAGACGTGTAACTTTACTTCACGTTCCAACTTAAACTGATCTGATGGTCCCACATTTATCACCATTTGTGGGAGATAGGAAAGATTAGCTGATTTAGAAAGTACTAACTTTCTAACAGATAAGCTTAGGTGTTGATGGTTATTCATGACTTATTTTTCACGTTATTAAGAACACCACAAACACCTTTATCACAAAGATGTTTTATTAATGCTTATATTTCGATTTTCAACTCGGCATCATCAGAGCACAACACACTTGTAAACGTGACAGTGAGTGAGTGAAACAATATAATTGCAAAAGACAAACCCTCCTGGGTGTCCTTTAGCACACCCAGGAGTGTATGAAGTTCCGTGTGACCGTGACTTGGCCTATTATGGGCAAACAGGAAGATCAGTGAACATCTGCCTGGAAGAACATGAAAGATACATTCGCTACTATTACTATGGCAAGTCAGGACTGGCAGACCACACTTTGGACATTCCTTCACACAGGATTAGATGGAGGAAAACGAATGTGCTATTTAGGAGTCGTTATAGATCTGAAAGATTATTTTTTGAGTCAGCAATGGCTTTGAAGAATTCTCCCAACCTTAACAAATATGGTTGCATTAATTTGCCAAAAATTTGGGAGACGGTTATCCTAAGAAAAACTCCTGGATAACTGCTGTTTTTTTTTTTTTTTTCCCCATTAGAGGGTGCCAAAAATAGGACTTTAGATCTTTTGTCTTTTGCAATTATATTGTTTCACTCACTGTCGCATTTACAAGTGTGTTGTGCTCTGATGATGCCGAGTTGAAAATCGAAATATAAGCGTTAATAAAACATCTGTGTGATAAGTGTTTGTGGTGTTGTTAATACCATGAAAAAGAAGTCATGAATAACCATCAACACCTAAGCTTATCTGTTAGAAAGTTCATACTTTCTAAATCAGCTAATCTTTCCTATCTCCCACAAATGGTGATAAATGTGGGACCATCAGATCATGGTATTTCATTATTGAAGTAACTTAAAAATGCATTAGTTTGACATTTTTAGCCACTTCCTGTTATCTGAAAAGATTAAATATGATTTAGATCAGGGTTTCTCAAACTGTATTCCACAAGAAGTTCTGGAATTTGTCATTTTAGTTTTCTAACCATTTTTCATGAATAAATATTTTATAGTAGAAATATTCTGAGGAGAATAATATTCGTGAATATGTCGAAAAGCTCAGATTCAGAACGCCTAATGACATCTGTGTATCGTTAATTTTCACATATCGAAACCTTTCAACATTTGGGAAAGGGAATACTGTTTATTGGTCATAAAAATTGCTGCAAGCGAATTATAACAATGGTGGCATATCCTCTGTTCTCAAAGCTGAAGGAAATGACATCTGTGTAGCAAATTCAGTGACCAAACGGCATATTTTTAAACATGGAAATATTCATGAATTATCATTAATTTTCACACATCGAAATCTTTCAACAATCGGGAAAGAGAATACTGCTGTTTATGACCGATCATAAAAATTGCCTGCAAGCTGATTACAACAATAGGTGGCGTAAACTGAACAAAATAACATCTGTGTTGCAAATGTTAGTGACCATTCAGCAAGGAAGTATAAAGAAAATTTTTCCACTGAAATTGAAAATCAAGGCAGTCAGTATCTGGGTCTCTGATCTAGTAATACTGAATACTTTCTTTGCGAGTTCGTATTGCAATGTGTAAGTGCTTGTTCTGAAACCGGAGTGTTGTGATTTTTTTAAAAGTAATAGGAATACAGATTTAAAATCTAATATGAATAAGAGACAAGGCACTTTATTTAATTTTGGTATTAAGAAATCGCTTATTGAAGGTGTTTGTGACGGAACAGATAGTGAGTCATTCACCTCAAGCCTACAAAGATTTCCAGGATGTACAAAAGGAGGGGAAAACTACCAGCACACAGTCTGCATTCACTCGTAATTTTCTCAGTATTATAAATCTCTAATATTATAAATATATTTGGTGATCAAAATAGGATATGTCAATGAAAATCAGTACAATTTATTGATGCTTTAAATTAATGAAAACATCAATTAAATCAAACTTTAATTGATGTTTAATTAATCATTAATTCATAAAAATCAGCTAAATTACCAATTAATTATTAATTAATACATCACAAATTCTGAAATTTTCATGGAACACCTTGGTTATTTTGTAAAGTGTTCTGTCGTAGAAAAAGTTTGAGAAACCCTGATTTAGATGACTGCGAGGAGTAAATCCTGCAATATGTATCTTTACTTTTCTCTAACAAATGCATGTGTGTTTGATATCTGTAACTAACAAAAGGATGTAAACCAGAAGGGTACTTAACTGCAGCTGTAAAGTCAAATAATTTTGGCAATATTTTAAGCTTTACTTTTTCTTCTTACACAAATAATACACCACATATTACTTGCATGGTCAAATATGTAAATTTTTAGAACAAAAATATCATAAAATTGAAACCTAAAACACATGAACACATAAGCAAAGGTTCTAAAATCTTCACAATGTATGTGAAAAATTATGAGCTCTAGATTAGAGTATTCAAATGTTTTGATGATATAAAAACATTTAACACATTTCAAAATAATTAATTTTAAATGGAACATTTTTCAATAGCACACTGATTACAATTCTTTGTAAGTAAATACTGATATAAAAATATGCATTTTGTAAAGAATATCCAGTAGTTTTTTTTTTTGTTACATAGAAAATATAATTTAGTATATACAAGTATTCCACAGAATTAAGGAATGAACTTCATCCTAATATTACAATTATATTTGTACAGTGGTTCATATCATTTACCTGTTTAACTCATCACAACTCTCGATACATAGAAGGTTTGGGAAGATATATATTAAGTTTTTCACAATTACAGATAAACAACCATCTTCACATTAAGACATTCATTTTCATAGAATAAAGAGATAATCAGAATGCAAACTAAATTCATTTTATATATATACTAAACCGAAGAATATTTTTTTGTTTTTAAGTTACCATGCTGTATACATTGTGCCTTTAGAGATAAGGAGCCTGGCAATTTTTTTTTCTTAAAGTTAATCTTATCATGCTCCTGCTATCAGATCTAAATCAAAACTATTATGTGTTCAGAGATTTAATCACACCAATTGTAAAAAAAAAAAAAAAATGATGACAATATAAATAAAGACCAAATTCTTTGGGTCTTATTAATACTAGAAATACTTGTTAATGTATTCAGAACATATTCAGAATTATTTCTGTAGTTTTCTAGCCCAGGTCACCAAGCAGATACTATCTTTACTTTGTAACCAATAGACTGCAGGCTTGAATCCCACTATGGCACATATTTTTAGGTAGGTAGGTTATTTTCACTGTATGATATGATACAGACTACCACATTGCTTACTACAGGACTCAAATGGCTTGGGGAAAATGTTTTGTCTTCAGAGCAGCAGTCCCAAATTATCTAGCCCTAAGTCTCCATAGTATTACTGGTTCCAATTTGAAGATATTAAATGTACCAAATACTTTTAAGCACCCTTCTGCATTTAAGAAACATCAGACAGTGCCACCAGCTCTTCAAGCGATGGGAACCACTTGGAGAGCAGGTTTGCATCACTAACATATCTAGAGCAGGGTTTTCAAGATTATGTAAAAAATACAAATTACATAAGTACTATGGGTACATTGGTACTATGGGTCATTAGTACCAACTAATGCCCCATAAATTTGCAATTGTTTTGTAAACTCATAGTTACAAAATTCTAATGCTTTCATCAGGTAAATTCTCTTCCCATGTGCAATTTCGAAAAAAAATTTTTTTTTTTTTTTTTTTTTTTTTCCCACTGAATGGCGCAGAACGTTTTCATTCATTTAATTGGTTCAGAAAGGGAGGATAGAAGTGCAGAATTTTCTAATTTATGGTTTAACTGGATGACAGCCAACTACAAGGTGCCTCTTCCAATACATTTCCTATCTACAAACCTGCTTTTGAGGCTTGACAATCAACATATTAAGTTGCTGGATGAAAAAAAAAAAAAAAAAGTAATACTTGGTCTCTACTCAAACACATGCTTCTCCTGTCTCGTAGGTTTCTCATTACCCACATGCAGAATGGCATCCTAAAATAATATCCCACTTGACCACTGACTGGCCACTTTCAGAGGAGTGCCATCACAGAACTGGCTTTTGTCCCTCTCAGTGATGTTGTGGAAACATTTGAACTGTTGTTAGCTCAGCTGAATGACGAATTCATAAAACTTGGGGATGTTGCAGATTATATAGGTAACTTATATACATGTAGAGGCCCTGCACATGGTTAAAAAAAAGGCTTCCACCATACCAATTTAGATACAGAATTGTGTATTGAAAGAACAATGGCAGTTGAAGCCAGATCTAATAACATGCTAGAAGGCTGTCACAACAAACTTAACAAAATAGTGAACACGAGAGTGTCAATGTTTTTGTTGCTGGATGAAATACAGCAACATTGCCAGCAAAGGTTGGTCAATTGGTAGAACTTCTGCTACTAATGGCTCACAAAAAGTTAAGCAAGTTTGAGCGCGGTTAGTAGTTGGAAGGGGTTCAATTGTTCGATGCTGTTGGCATACTCTCCCTCAATGAGTCTCTGGACTCCCTGGAGGTGTCACATAATAATAGTAATAATGATGCTGAGGCTGCTGTCCTTCCGGTTAACACTTGCCAAAGAAAGGCAGAACTATACAAGAAGACTGTAGCAAGAAATTAATAAAGAATGTAATTGCATGGTAGTGGTCAGATTCTACTATACCTAAAGAGTTTGGGGTACAATTTTGTTTTATCTGCATCAAAACATTTCATTTTTATGTGTTATTAATACTTCTTAAACAGACCTAACCAGAACATTTTATAATTATTTTATGTATAATAAAGTCTTTTGCAACTTGGCAGTTTATAATATTTTTTAGCATTTTATTTTCTTTTTTAACTTTGATCTAACTAGGTTGTCTCCCAGTAAACCTGTCACCCGTTTGCCATCAAACCCTAATTTATATACTGCAAGTGAGACAGATTGTGGAGATCAAATGGAAGTCACCAGAATATCTTAATCTAGAGATATTTGTAAACATGTAAGATATTAAATACTGCTTTAATATATGATTAATGTTGATTAAATATAAAGTGTTCCTTTGAGCTATGATCACAGTATAAGTCACATGAAATCTGAATCCAGACAGAGGGGGGAATGAGGGGAAACAGGATATTGAAATGGCTTCCTAATTTTCCTTCTTTGTTCTCTCTCCCACATATCTAATTTCATAAAGAATGTATGTAACAACACTGCTTTCATTTGCTTAGCTGATGAAGACAATTCTAAGGACTAAAATATTTTGATCACTAATATAGTCCATATTTTGTTACCAACCACTGTGCAATTAGGATTTGTGCAATATCAAATTTTCATTTTTTTTTATTGTATTCAATGATATTGGAACTAAACAATGCCAATATTATTGAATAAATCTCAGATACATAGTTGGCTATAACCATGGATAAAAGGGATAAAGGCTGAAGTATTTTTTTCTTCTTCATGAATACAGTCAAGTACTATGCTATGGCAAACATTCAGTTTGTCCTCTTAGAGAGCAAACTGAATGTTTACTTGCTTCCCATGAGACCAGTAAAATGAAATTTTGCATGGAGGTAGCCTTTCAAAAACTTGTGAAACCAGTGGAAGCTTGAGTCACCTGTGACATAAGTAGCCTCATCATATAATACTATTATAGTATTTCATGGCAAATGTGGATAAAGTTTCTAATACCATCCTTACTTTATCAAAAATCTGGACTCTGCCTAGTCTTATCAACAAAGAAAATTGCTGATACAGGCAGTTATCCAGGTCAGCTGGATGATGTGAAAACAGATACAGATAGTGATATCAATAAACTTAGCTTCAACCACTGCAAGTGCAAGTCTACTTCTACAAACAATGTACAGAGCAGCACTACTGAAGGTCTAGATAAGCTAATTATTTTCATTGATCTAAAATATCTCACCCACACTTGAACATAATGCTGCAAGCCAGGCTGCTGTTACATGGTGGCTGTGTTTTTATATTCATCATAATTTAACCTGGTCTTTGGCCTTTAACTGCTATTGTGATCTCTAAGTTAGTGAAAGTAGTATTTCATGAGGCAGCAGGAGAGAAGAGACAGAGTTCATCCCATGCATATGCTCAGAATACAATAAAATATTCATTTCTGAACCTTCCAATAGCTATATGTCTCTTAGAAGTAAGATATGATTAATATTTCAAAAAAATTTAGGACATATTCAACATAGAATTTTGAAGCGATAGCATCTGCTTGGCCACCACATAAATAAGATTTGATTTAAACTACCAACATAAGTTGGTAGTTTAAATCAAATGGATTTCTTGCATTAAAAGCTATCAGAAAGAATTTTTTTTTAACAAATGTAATATACAGCATATTAAGATAATATTTATAATGAAAAACTTATTTTAAACAAGTCTTGAACAGTTATTTTGCAAAATACAGTTTGGTAGTTTATTTACATTGATTTTTTTTAAACTGTATTAAATACTGTAATGAAAAGGTTTCATTCTGGGCTTTATTTTAACAAAAGAGCATGCATTATATTCAAAAATTATGGATACCCCCCCTCACACACCAATAGGTGGTACTGCCATCCTAATAAAAAATAGAGGAAAATACAACAAAGTTTTCAAATACATTAAAAAGATCTGCTACTACACCCTCCCCAAGGAAAGTACTTTTCAAATGAAAGAAACATCATAGGTGTTTTAAAGTCACATAATGGAAGGTGAGAAAATAAAATAAATAATACTAGAATACCAGTAAATATTAGTAAGAATACTAATATTTGTTATTTTGCTCCTTACAAGGAGCAAAATGGAAAAAATACTGTTTAATACACCCCCCCCCCTCTCTCTGTCAAGAGAAAGAGATATATAAATGACTAAAATATACAACTTGCTCAAGAGAGTCAGGATATAAAAACTAATTTGCAGATACAGATATCAGTGTTTCTTAAACTTTTTGAGATCTGTAGAACATAACTATTTCTTCTTCAAAGTGTGCACCACCAAAAGGAAATTATGACAATAAATGGTTACATGCAAAATATTTTAATCAACAAAACATATATATATATATATATATATATATATATATATAAACTTCTTTTAAGAAATCTAACCTGTGCAATACATTCATATTGATAAACAAATTTAATAAATTATGGTAATAATACTTTCATTGCACCATGATAACTGGTGAGTCAAGTCCCCTAGCAATAATGGAGACCTTCCTTAAGCAACACACAATTTTACCACAAAAAACTTTGTGAATGGGGAAAATACTTTCATATAAGTTAGAAATGATATGTGTACTCTAGGAAATCCCTTTACAGAACTCTACAGTTTAAGAAACATTGATTTATATTACTGCAAACATTGGCATTAAACAAAGGTAAAGGAAGATCTCTTAGCTCAAGCACAAAAGATTGAATTGAACTAAATAATAACCTGCTATTTTTCAATGGAGTTTCCTTGGTTGACACTTCATCTAATGATGATGATGCAGTGCATCCTGTATGACTAAACTCCTTCACAGCAGAGATATCTGAAGCATAATAGATACCAGCCAGGTATAATTCTAGGTTTAAGAAGAGATGGCAGCCTGATCAGGTGAAAACAGTGTTTGATAATGTTTCACTATCAAATGCATAGCAACCAACTGCCCTGGTTTTGGCTGGAATTATGGCTGAAGCCATTGCTGCTGTGCACCACCAATACAACACATTATGCTGATAAAACAAGATCATTTCCACAAGCCATCTTCCCCCTTCAGATATTCCCATAGTCTTTTTTCTACAACAGTGGCAATGTATCTAATGGATCATCTATCTCGCATTAATAAAGTATGGGCCTTGCCACCATTTTTACAGTTTATGGCAGTTGGAGAGCGAGAGAGAATCTTCAACTGAATCAATAGTAACATTCGGCTGCCCACTCGTTCCATTTCTAACTTAGTTTACATTTTCAGAAGCTCAACTTAGTCATTTTTGGGATCTGAAGGAAAAAATAAATAAATAAAACAAAAAATTGAACAACTTCAAATATTCTGCGATTACATCATACACAATAATGATGCACAGAGAATTTCATCCTAATCTGCCTCCTCTGTACTTGAGCTATAAACCTTTCATTCACCCTTTATATGTATATATTATAGCAAACACTTGAAATCAGTTAATTACCAATAGTAATGAATTTCATGATAAATTATTAAACTTGGTGAGAAATTCAAGTTAAAAGTTCAACAATGCTCATTTCAGTAAACACTAGTTTGTATTCCATCCCAGAACAGAACTGTTTCCAAATGAACTTATAGCCATTATATCTAACTTTTAATCTATTCCTATCACTTGTATTTCACTAACATAATGAAAAGCATTCATTCAGTGTGAGAGTTTTCTTATACAGACTGCACCTGCACACAGTCATAGGTATTCTATTATAAAATGTATGAAAGCATTTTAAAATAAAAGTCTTCAGCTATTGCCTCTGAAGACAGAGTTGTGGAAAAAGCAAATGTTACAGCAACTTTTACATGAGCTAACAGTTTGAAATCAGTGGGGTGAAGAAAATGACTGATGCCTGCAAACAACAAAGTTATCTAAATTGCTTGAAGTTGAAATATGATATCAATGAATAACAGTCAGTCCATGATAGTCATCAAAATAGACATAAGAAAGAAACAACAGAAAATACATTAATGTAACTGCAGTGACTGACTTATTCCAGTCACTGTATTACTTTTTACATCAACAGTGATGTATAAAGTAATTCAAGGAGGCAAAGAAGTAATGGTTTCAAAATCCATTTTAAATACTGATCTTCACAGGAGTTTTCAAGCAGATCTGAATAACACGCTGACTCCGGCTGAGAGAATAAATTCATTTTGGTTTATCAAGACCACCTTGCCAAATGTGTAGTTATAATGTATCCAGTATGAAATAGCTACAATATTTAAACTATCAACAGTATTTTACTAAGGCTACTGCACGATTCAGCACAACAAGAACATGAAGACCATAGAACTGCAATTTCTTTGTCTTATATTTTGCCTTAAAAAGTCACCACCAGCTGATGTTCTTAAACAGTACAACAAAAGTTGGCTCACTCCGATGACAAAAGCATCCATGATGCTATGATCATGAAAACAGCCTTGTTCCACTTAAGAGACAAAGCATATACAAATTTTTCTGTACATGTGGCATCTGCTAAGTCAGATAAATGGGACTATTAGGAGAGATTCAAATGAAAGAACCCATTAAAGAGGTAGAAAAAGAGTGGGTATATAAATCTGGTCTAGTTTATCATATCACCACCATCATTATCAGCCATTTTCTGTCCACTGCTGGATGAAGCAGTGGACAGAAAATGTCCACTGCTTCATCTTGAGCCTTTCTGTGTTCCAGCCATTTCTTTAATCTAATTTTCCCACCATCTTTTTGGTCTTCTTGTAGTTCTCTTTCCATTTCTGGGATACCATTAGGAAATCCATTTTTGAATGTTACTTCTTGCAATATGACCTGCCCATTGCCATCTGGATTTTTTTAATGGCTATTATTGTGCTTTCTTTCTTGAATAGTAATTCTGAACAGTGATTTTCGATTTTCCTCTGGGCAGTCAACTTTGTTGGTCAAAGTCCATATTTCACTTTCACCACCAGAAGTAAACAACTGTCAAATATTTTTCTTTTAAGACAAACTGAGATGTCTCCGAACACTTCATGGTATTTTCTAAGAGCTACCAAAATCAAGTTGAATTCATATAATTTCTTCATAGCCTCTCTCTACTGTGATCTTTTGTCTTAAGTAAAATATAGAAGATTACTATATCAGTTTCTTGGTGTTCCATATGTGCTGGCTTATCATACCAATGAAAAACATCAGGTACTTAGACAATTTAAAAGAATGCCACATACTGAATTCAATGGTATGTGCATAAATTCAAAGCAGCAGTTGAACGAAAAGTTTTCCAACTTAGCACAATAAAAACTAAGTTCTTCTTTTAAACCAACTTTGTGAGCATACCTTAAAGACTAACCTAGTTCATAGCTTTTTTAGCTGTGAATTAAGTTATGATAAATGTTCCATAATATAGCTGAACAATGAACCACATTTGATATCTCTATGTGATATTCACCTTCAATTTTACTGTTCTGTGTGTGTGTTGCAATTATGACAGAAATCTGTTAATACAAGTTTTTTCTAATTTATTTCCTGATGATGTATGCCATAGGAAACTGGTTGAATAAACAGTTTCTTGCCTTTTCTCTTCATGGGAATATCAGATATTTCGTAATGGACAATTCACACCAAAAGAAGAAGATTAACTTCAAATATGTATTACTTTGTGCCTCACAAACAAAAATGTATAAGTTGTTGCTGTTACTTACAGAATATATTTCACACTTTTTATGTGTAATGTATTTCCATTTCACATAGAGATAATAATAATAATTATTATTATTCAGGCCTCCATGGAGTCAAGGGACTCATCGTGAGAGGACCTTCCTAGGAAATACAAAGTCTATCATACCACTCCTTGAACTCGTTGACCGCTCTTGCTCTCACCACCATCAGGCAATACATTCCATCGTTCAACCACCCTCCATGCAAAGAAACCACTCCTCACCCGTCTTGCTCACAGCTCCCTTTCGTAACTTACAGGATGGCCCCTTGTCATTGCTCTTTCACACTGTTCCACCAAGTGAAAGAACTCCGCAGTGTCAACCCTGTAACTGCCTCTCAACAGTTTAAAAGTCTCGATCCTATCACCTCTCCTTCTTCTATCTACCAAACTCTGCAGTCCACATTCCTTCAGCCGATCCTCATAACTAACATTGTACAGGCCTGAAACCATCTTTGTTATCTGCCTCTGTACCCTTTCCACAGTTAATTTATCCCCTTCAAATCCTGAGGACCAAATTTGAGAACAAATAGTCTAAGTGTGATTCTGATCAGAATCTTATTCAAAGGAATGATAACTCTTATCTCTGCAGATAAGTATCTCAGTATTGCAGCAATCATCTGGATTACCTTCACCATCTTTGCAATATGCTCTGAATTTCAGTTTTCTATCGATCATCTCCCCCAGATCTTGTCTCCTCTACTTCACTTCCTTCAATCGATTATGCAGGCTGTATCCCAAACTTCAAGACTACATTTCATCTGCCCATCTGTCCAGTTTATTCAAATCCTCTTGCAAGACTGCCACATCTGCACTATTACTAATAACTCTTCCCAGCTTCACATCATCTGAAAATAAGTGAATTTCCCCCTGCAATCCACTGACAGTGTAATTGATATAATTATTATTAGACTTTTTTTTTTTTTTTATAATTAGACACTTCCATTCTGCTACCTCCCTTAGGTAAATTTAAAATAAAATTATTAGCATGGATGATGGCTGGCAGATATCAAAAAGTGGTATATAGGTGGGATGTTAGTCTAAGATTTAAGGTGACCACAGGGATCAGTCCTTGGTCCATTGTTATTCAATCTTTACAATAATGACACTGGAAAGGATTTGACAGGTGGCATACAGCTGTTTGCTGATGATGCAAAGATAGGCAGGGTGATCAGAAATGTGGATAATATGAAGTACTTGCAGTATGATTAGAATAGGCTGGAATTGTCGGCATGTGAAAATGGCTGTCAGTTCAATGTTAATAACTGAGCTGCCACTTTGGTGTGATTACACATCACAATGTTGAAATTTATTGGTGGGATTATGCTAGAAGAAACTGATCAGGCTAGGGATCTGACTTTTTAGCAGGTAGGAAGTTGAAGTTCAAAGTAAGACTGCAAGTACAACCCAGAGGATAACTGCAATGCTAACCATGATATGCAATAATAAGAAAGTAATTGTGCTTTTTTACAAGGTCTTGATATAACCTCACTTGGATTTGCACATAAGTCTGGTCTCTTGGTTTCTGTGGTGATGCTGATATAGTGGAGAGTGTTAAAGATTATATTGGGATTGTGGAATACAAATTATGAAGACAGCTTGAAAGGTTGTGGACTGCAGGCACTAACAAACAGGAGAAAAAGGAGTGATATGATTGAGACTTACAAGCTTCTGAAAGGGTCATGCCAGTAGATGGAATTTTTCATTTTATGGAGGGTGGAGAGCTGAAGGAAGCTGAAAATGAATGCAATCAAGAAGAGGATGAGAACAAGATTTTTGCTCTAATAGAGTAGTAGTGCATGCAGGTAGTATGAACAAATTTAAGAGAATGTATGACTT
Organism: Typopeltis vanoorti; assembly: GCF_054136105.1. Taxonomy (NCBI): domain Eukaryota; kingdom Metazoa; phylum Arthropoda; class Arachnida; order Uropygi; family Thelyphonidae; genus Typopeltis; species Typopeltis vanoorti. Next base: position 100,360,464 of record NC_143551.1, on the reverse strand, counting down.
GTGGTATGAGGAATATGTTGCCTCCCACAAGGTCTCTCTTAATAATAATATATAAATAAAATACTTCCAAGTCTCCCTACCCAGATATCCAGTAGCTTCAGAGTTACTGAAAAGTATAAAATTTAACTTCAATACAAAAAAGATTGCATTGCATGCTGTAATACAATGAGTCATTAATAACAGAAACTATTGAAAGTTCAGATCTCATGTTGTAAATATATTATCAAGCTTTTTTGTATTGCCTGACTTAGAATAACTGAGCCTGAAGTCATAACATGCTCTAATAAGCAACTTCCATTATGTGACAAAATCAATCCTTGATTTCTATTAACATTTTCTACATGAGCAAAGTTTTACAAACAGATTCTTTAAAATAACTTTAACAGCTCTTTCAAATGTGGCATTAGTAACTTAGTGATTTGTAGATGACATGTGCCAACATAATAGCAGCCTCAACATTATGAACTAACACCAAACTCACACTGTTAAACTGTAGTGTGAGTTTAGTGGTATGTAACATTCAGCAGAGGATATGAAAAATGTTGGGGCTGCTTGAGTATTTTTCTTGAAAGAACTGTCATTTAGAAAACCTCAAGAGACTGTGGTTTTGGAACTGATAGTTTGTAACTAACAAACTATTAAAGTGAATGGAAATTCCAAAAATATGGCACAGAGATAGTGTATTTGAACATTGAGCTGGTCTATGGGAGAGATTAACTTCAATTTGGGTTTATATAGGTCAAATTAATTTGAAACTAAGTAAGAAAATACCGACACGTTTCGCTAATTTAGCTGTTTGGCTTCTTCAGGATAAAAATAGATGTAAAAACCGTTCACTAGAACTATTAATGAAGGAAGAACCGAATACAATTGTTTTTTTATAAAAAACAAGAACGCATACATCATATGCATGGAGCATGTATGATCTTACTTGTTGTGTAGGAACGTTCTGTAATTAGCGGCAAGATTTAATTCTGGCATGCTTAAAGATCTAATGAGGGTCTTCCAAATCTCAGGCAGAATTAATCCTTGGTTCCTATTTAGGTTGTGTTTTGAACGGATCACTGTTATAGCTTCTTTTATGATTTGGGAACGGAAATCCTCCTCTAAGTAGGGCATAGACCTTTATCCCATTCTATGGTATGGTTTATCCTGGAGAAATGAAATGCTAATCGTGAGTTATCTTCTCTGTTATTGTTTACGTCTCCTGTGTGTTCCTCTTTTCTGATTTCAAAACTTCTAGAAGTCTGACCAATATAGTTTAATCCGCACGAATAAGTGTAGCAATCTTATTTGAAACTGCCCCCGTATATGGAATCGCATTAGCAGAATTATAACGTCGTTGTGTGTGTGTGGAGGTCACAGAAAACTATCTTGTGGATCAATTTTCTTGGGTAACCATTGTTTATAAAGTTTTTTGATATCAGGAATAGTTCATCTTTGAGGTCTATCTTCTGTAGTGATTAGAGAGGCTCTATTTTTTAGCACGTGTACGATGCTAAGTTTCTGAGAAATGTGGTGTGAAGAAGTAAAGTGCAAGTATCGACCTGTGTTGGTTGGTTTGTGATAGACTGTAAGGCTGATGCGTCCATCTATTTGTTTCTTAAAGTGTCCAGAAATGGTAATTGTTTTTCTTTCTCAAGTTCTAAGGTGAATTTAATTTTGTGATGGAAGGAGTTGATCTTGGTAAGAAAGTCAAACAGATTCCTTTCTGTGTTTTTCCATACAATGAAGATGTCATCCACATATCTCCACCACACTGTGGGTTTAGGGTCTAGTTGAGATAAAATTTCACTTTCAAGTTTCTCCATAAAGAGATCCGCACAAGGAGGTTGAAAGAGATCCGCCCATTGAGGCCTGTTAATTGTTGGTAAATCATTTTATTCCATTGGAAGAAATTCGATTTTAAGCAATGATGGAAAAGAGAAGTAACGTCTTGAGGGCAGAGGTTTCTTAAAATGCTGATTACTTCATCTACTGGAATATTTGTAAATAATGATGTAACATCCAGGCTTGCTTAAAATCCACATATCTCCACCACAGTGTGATGAAGATATGTGGATGACATCTTCATTGTATGGAAAAACACAGAAAAGGATCTGTTTGACTTTCTTACCAAGATCAACTCCTTCTATCACAAAATTAAATTCACCTTAGAACTTTAGACCTATATAAACCCAAATTCAAGTTAATCTCTCCACATGAGAGATTAGCTCAGCATTGTACACATGCTAAAAAATAGAGCCTCTCTCATTACGACAGATGATAAAGACTTCCAAAGCTGTACTTTCCAGGATATCAAATGACCTTACAAAGAATGGTTATCTTAAGAAATTGATCCACAAGATACTTTTCTGTGACCCCCCCCACAAAGACAACCTGAAGATATACATTACAGTTCTACCATTGGGATTCCGTTTGTAGGGACAATTTCTAATAAGATTACCAGACTCCTCAAGCCACATGGTATACGAGTAGCTTTTAAACCTGCACAGACCATTCGCCAATTTTTACGATCTCCAAAAGACATCATTCATTTTTTTATGCTGGAGTTTACAACATCCCCTGCTCGTGTGACTTGAACTATATTGGCCAGACTTCGAGAAGTTTTGATATCAGGAAGAAGCAGCACATTGGATACGTCAATAATAATAATAAAGAAGACAAATCGGGGTTAGCCTTTCATTTTGCTAGTACTAATAACATTATAGAATGGGATAAAAGCTCAATGCCCTACTTAGAGGAGGACTTCCACTCCCGAATTATAAAAGAAGCCACAATGGTTCTGGTTCTGCCCGAGATCTGGAAGACCCTTATTAGATCTTTCAACATGCCAGAACTGAATTTTGCCATCAACTACAAATCGTTCCTACACAACAACCAGCAGATCATACACGCACTATGCTTGTGATGTACGCATTCTTCTGCTTTTATAAAAAATAAAATTGTATTCGGTTTATTTTATGGTTTTAGTGTTGTTACTATTTTTATACATCTTTTACTCTGATGAAGCCAGCAGCCACAGTTGGTATAACTTTGTTTTAAAATAAATTTGACCAAAAAAAACCCAGATAGTAGTCATTTATTCTCTCCTATAGTTTGTGTGGTCAAAAATAACAGTATTACCATCATAAATGTCATCTATTTAGTACAGGTGATAAATGGTTGCTCATAGCTAATGTTTAATTTAGCTTGTAGATTGTGTTTCCAAAAATGAAGTAGCCTGAATTTATACAGTGACTTAAGAATGTCATGATTTTTTAAGATAATTTATCTTGTAAAAGATACTAACATTTCAGTGGGTACATTAGTAAATAGAGAAGTAACACCAAAGCTGGCTAAGATTTCATCCTTTTATAGATGTGTCTTTAATCATGGAATTCTTAGTATCGGAATTAGAAGAACCTGTAAAAGCTTTTAATAATTTTGCCATGTATATATATATATATATATATATATATATATATATATATATATATATGATTTCTTAATAAATTTGTTCTTTATTTCATCTATTTTTATTTAGTAATTGTTTTAAAATGAAAAGTCATTAATGATTCATAATGATTACGGAGTACAAAGTAGTTTTTAATGAAATGAGCAGTAAATATTAGGACTTATGATCTGGATTTTTAGAACGGCTGCAATAATTTCTAATACTCATTAGTAGTCTGCTAATACTAGTCTTGTTTTATTACTAAGAAATGATACTCAAGAATCATGTTTTAGTATAAACACTCACACATTTTAGATAATCTTCACCTGCTTATAAGTTACTGTTTCAAACATATGTTGACCTCTACTAAGTTTAGACACCGACCAATCCAACTCAAGATAAAAGCAATTTTTTTATACATATTGACCTATACCCCCCCCCTACCCAACACACACACACACACACATATACCACCACAGAACTGTCTGATCACTCTTTCAAAATCTTGCATCAGTTTCGTACACAAATTGGCAGTGGTAAAACTGTATACATTACACAAGAATCATTCCTTAAAATCATCTTGGAGAATTTGATGATTAAAAGATATGTGCTCTGTTTGATTTTTTTTAATATGCATACAGTAAGTCGTCAGTTTGCATCATTTAAAGTTTTGCCATTGCAAATTTGAAGTGAAGGGCCAGAGGTGACTGCTCTTACATGTGCAGTCACCTCTCATTGCTCACACATGTACTTACATATTCATTTATTGTATGTATATTATCTTTCACCATGAGTGGAAAGCACCCTAATTAAGAATATCTTCAACTAAGAAAATTTTTCCTTTGAATAAAAACTTAGTACTGAGAAGTTCACAAAGGATGAGCATGTCAAAGACATTGGTATTATTGGTACCGATATAAGCTACAGAAGGAATATGATAATGGAGAAGGTAATGTATCTTTCAATCTAGATAGAAAACTAGACTCCATTGCATATTCCCATTTGCTTGGAATTCATACAAGCCAAAAGGAAGTGGATGATTATCACTGGAAATATTTATGGAATTCTGGTAGGTATTCTACATTGCACTTTTTTAATGGCCACAAGATGAGAGTTTTTTAAAAAGAGATTTGCACAGATGTACTATGTGAAGAGACTAAGTGAAAAGAAGGGTGTGTGCAAATTTAAAGCTTCAAATGACAATTTTTGAACCATAAAAAAGTAATATAATATTCAAGGAACAAATGAGAGCACTTATTGAGACTGACTTCAAAGGAGTGAATATATATTTTGAACCATAAAAAAGTAATATAATATTCAAGGAACAAATGAGAGCACTTATTGAGACTGACTTCAAAGGAGTGAATATATATATATTTTTTTATTCTAATCTAGAAGTATTGTGCTCAAGAAAGTCTCAAATGATGACTGACTCCCCTATGGAGTTCTTGTCATCTATCTAGATTGAAAGATAGATCATCTTCTCCATTGCCATATTTTTTTTTGATATAAGTTCTTATCAGGGAATACACATCATTTGCTCAATACCAAGAGATCACAGGGAAAGGGAGCATAAAACATATTCAAAGTTTATTATGTTTCATATGTTTGAACACAGCACAATTATGAAATCCACTGGTATAGATAATAGGAGCAATCAAATCAGAGTTATGGAATGGATAAAATATCATAAGTCTTTGACAATATCAACATTGTCTGGCAATATTTGGTAAAATTTGTGTGAATGTGGATGCAGGAAGCTCTGGCCAGAAGTTAATATGGAAAAGAACAGTTGTCTGTGAAAGCTATCTTTACTGAACTTAAAGGAAATTTATATCAGAGAAGTTCCTAATCAAAGACCTCAAGTAACATGAATAAAGTATCCAGAAACTAAGGAAACAGAAGTGTAAACTTTAGCAAAAGCTCCTTAAAGAAAGCTACAGTGTATTAATAAATGTACAGTGGTATCTCGCTAATCCGAACCCTCCAGTAATCCGAACTGCGATTTGAAAGAAAAAAAAAGTTTTATTTATTACACATTATTATTTTGTGTACTATTATTTTTATTTAATAATTATTTTAGCTATTATTATTTATTTTATTATTATTACAGTACAGTATTTGTTTTCATACTGTCGATTGTATGGTTACACTGTAGGCCCATTTTGATTTATTGTGTGTTCACGTTTGCTTTTTTTATACTGTACAGTACGTACTGTATTGTTGGCATGAATCACCGCTGTCGTTAACGAACTGATTACTCACCACTATTGCATATTCTTTGTGTATCTTTATGTTCCTTCAACAACAAAAACCTAAAGCTAAGTCGTATATAACGCTCGGTTTTTCTTTAGTTATTGAAATGAAACGTTGTCTGAGTTGTCGTTTATTGTTAGAACCGAAAGTGAATTCAAAATCAAATCAGATGCTGAAATTATAAATATGACGCTACAGAATGAATTAGAAGATGATGATGATGATGATGATAAAGAACACGAAGAAAAAAAGTAAAACATGAAGAGGCAATAGACAGTTTTCATATGTGTATAGAATGGGCTAAGCAGAATGATACACCATTCCACAAAATTTTATTGCTAATGCAGCTCCGAGAAGAAGCATTCGAAAAAAGTTTAGCTTCCAAGAAGCAAAAGAAAATTAGTTACTTTTTTACAAAGAAAAAAAAAAAACTTTTTGTGTTATTTTGTGAAATTTTTTTGTGTTGTGTACAAGAAAGTGATATTTTTTATGCTAATTAAGTTATGTACTGAACTATGAAATCAGAATCCTCAACAATACAGGTACATACATACAAACTAAATTTTTTTACTTAAATAAATTTGTGTACTGTATTATTTTTTAAGTTTTACGTTACAGTACAGTAGCTTTTTTTCTATCAGCTACTTCATTTATTTACAGAATTAAACTGATTTACCATTAGAATTTTTGTCTTAAACACTAGTTACTGTTGTCTTTGGAGGGAAAATTCACTAATTCAAACGATCACGGTTTTTATTAGTTCAGATTGGCGAAATACCACTGTATTAAAAAAAAAAAGCCAAAAAGTACTGCTGTTTTTTTTAATCACTGAAAATATTAGAAAGAAAAGAGAAATGTTTGGATAATGAGAATATTCCTCCAGCTCCCTCATCTCTAACAACCACAAACTTAATATCCATTTATCCTCACCAGTTGAATTCTGCTTTCAAGCTCGTTTCCAGATATTAAATTACATCAAGTAGGTTTAAAACATATTCCTGTATATCATTATGCATAAAATGACCTTATCTGTTTTTTTTTTTTTTTTTACCTCAAACCTATCCGCCTTATTATTTTTTTTATCAAAAATTTAATTCTGGAAACACCCATCTGATACAAAAAGAGGACTTACTGTACTTGATGACAGCTGATAATATCTACATCACCGGAATTCTATGCAAAATGTGGAATATTTATGATTTCTAATTCTTTCAGCATTATATGGGAAGATGACAATTTATACATTTCACTCTTTTTCCCCCCCCTAAACTTAACATATGCAGTAAGCAAAAAAGAAAGTGTTAACAACACTGGGAACTGGTTGGGATCCAAGATGGACTTTCTGTATGTCACTATTTTAATATAGGAATTGTAATTTATTTTTTCTCCTCTTCCCATTTGACTAGTATTTTTCCTTCTCATAAAAAATAATGCACTTTTCATGTTAATCTCACATTTCTGTGCATTGTAAAGAAAATAAATGACATCATTAAGAAAATACCAATAAATTAAAATGCTCTAAATGCATACAATCATAAATATATATTACTAAATTAAAATTAATGATTTCTTCTGTTCAAAATAATTTGGGATTTTCTTGAAGTGACAAGGATACTTGGAATGCATTAGCAAGTGCATGTTCAAACCTGAGCTAGTCTCATTTTAACATACTTATATCTTATAAATAACTTATAATTATCCTAGCTATCCTAAACAACAACAATCAAAGAAAATTACCTAAGCAAAGTAGTTATTTTAAATTATGATTTTCAGCCACTATAATGAAGTCCAAATATTTACATGCATAAAAATATGCCAATAGGAATATATTTACAATGACTATTTTAAAAGAATTGCTGACCAATACATAACATCATATAATGGCTAGATGATATCTTATGTAAATGCTGATCAGCCTTCTTCTCAAAAGAAATGTCTTGAAGAATAAAAATAGCTACCTGGCTTGTCTCATATGACCACTATCACTTATATAGACTGGTGCATATGCTGTTCCATGAACAACTGGTAAATTGATAACTTCTTTATAGTCTGGGGGATCAAGATGTAACTATAAAAAAAAGAAAGTGGAAATTGCTTCAATATTTTTAAGTAATACGATAGTCTATGAATGAAAGGAAACAGTAAACAAATGTATTCTAACACACAATACTCTCCTAACTATTTGACATCAGTAATACTGAAGAACATTTTTAACAAGGAATTAATTGATAATGACTTCCAATGCAGAATCCTGACCAGCCGAAGATATCAAAATTTAGCACCATTCTTCCATCAACACTCAGAAAGGTACATACTGTTTCTAATCTAGCACTGGCTTGATTTGCAAAGTGGATGGTACATCTGCTTTCAAATTAACAAGTCTCCAGTTTGAATCCTGCTGTAGCATGGACATCTGTTAGTCTTCACATGATAGATGATTTCATCATCCAATATGAAATTACCCTTGCTTCCTAAAAGCCTAAGGCTTTTGGGAAGCAAGGTTTGGTCTAGACAACAGAATTCCCTCATTATCTAACCTTTAGCTCAACCCCCAAGAGCCTCTGTAGCTCAGTTGATATAGACGAAGCCCTTTGGTCGGAAAGACCTGGGTTCGATTCCTCTCCATGACATGTCCTTTATCTGGTCTCTTTTGACTAAATGTAAGTTAGCCGGTCTCATACAGAAGTAGAGGGTATTTTCACCTGGAAGCTCAGTTTTCTTCTCTCAGAAGAGGCAAACTGCCCTGTGAATGCATACACAGATCTACAGTTGCAAAATACATACTTGATCCCTTACCAAGAGGGCTCAACCAGTCCTGAGATGGTCGAGGAATGGGGATAACCCCATATGAATAAAATAAAAGCTCACCCACAGGACTAATATGATAAAGGTTTAATTTTTCTAAGAAATGCATAAAAAATTTTCTTTTAAACTTTGCTTTCCTCAAACCAAGTGCTTACCAGATTAGCTATATGATATGGAAGCATTACTATGAAAATACAAAAGATCTTATCCACACAACTATCGAAGTGTAAATCACTCAGTTCTTCAAATTCCTGATATGTATCCTCAGAGGATATGCAGGATATTACAATAGTAATGATGTGACTTTATCATGTAGTACTAACTTCCTATCAACAATTTTCCTCTAAGTAAATGTATTATTTGTCAAGACTGTTTGATATTGTCAGGGCTTATATTTTTAAGGCACATCTTCCTGTATCAATCCACCTAGATCTTGGTCTTCTTCTGGGTCTTTTTCCTGCCAGCTAACCTTCCTCTTCACATTCTGTTTAAGTGATCATTCCATCTGAGACCTGTTCTGTTCACAATGGCAAGTTCTTTCCTAATATCTTCATTTTTAATATGATACTACCATTGATGACATCTCTTTCATTACTCTTTCTCAGAACTTTCATATCTGTGGTCTTCCAGTCTTTGTTCAAGTGTTTTATTCCTAACCCAGGAATGAACAATTAATTTATCCTGCCATATCAGTTTTGCATATTATTGTGTTGTCCATTTCAATATTTAATTTGCCATCTTCACTAAAAATGTTATATTTGTTCTGTAGGTTTCCCATTCAAATGCAGTTAATATTTTCAATGCTTCTGACTATTTTCATTATCTTTGTCTTTTTATTGCTGATTTGCATACCAAATTTATTACAGCAGTTATTCAAATTGGTTAGGGAATCCTGCAGACTTGTCCTGGATTTAGAAATATAACATCATCTGTATAAAGTAAAGAACTGAGACCAACATCTCCAATCTTGATATCAGGTTTGATACAACTTCCCTTCATAATGTGATCCATATAGATGATGAATAATGGTGGAGATAATGTACACCCTTGTCGCACACCTCCTTCAAATTCTAACTGCTGACTTACAACTCAAATACAGACTGTGCATTGCTCTAATTAATGTCCTATTTATACCATGTAACTGTAGTGCTTTGAACAGCTTTTCTCTTGGCACCTCAATATTTACCAAAACAAGCCTTAAATTACAAACCATTAGGAAAAAGAAAACCAGGACTTCCTCCAAAGAGATTAACGGTTACTTCTAAGGCCGGAACAGGCTACTCTAGGCCTAAATCTTTCAAAAGCATGATGATGATGAGATTTTTTATCTAAACAAAAAGAGCTGTGATCTTTAAATTTAGTATGTGGCTTCTCCTTACCTGTTAACAAAGCAATGTCAGGTTTTTATTTCTCTCATTCCATACTCTAGTGCTAAAGTGAATTCTTGCAATCTGATTTAAAACAAAAATCAGATATTGCTGGCAAATATGGTATACAGCTTTCTCTTACTGTAAACTATAAGAGTTTAGTTGCCCACTCCTACAATTATATGTCCCCCAAACTCAGAGTATAACAGGTGGCAAAAAGCTAGGAGTTTTTGATACATGTTTAGTTTTTGTTTAATATTAAAACTACAATCTACTCTATAATATAAAATGATAAGGCTTTTTTTTCCCTGAGTGTCGAGTCATCAGAATTCAAGGAGAACCAGCCTACCAGTCTGGAACTCGAGGGAGGGGGCGAACCCCACTTAATTTGAGTCATCTGAATTCAAGGAGAACCGCCCTACCAGGAACTTGGGGGGATGGTTCTCCTTGAATTCTGATGACCCCCCCTTCAGGGTCATCAGAATTCAAGGAGAACCATCCTACCAGTCTGGAACTAGGTTGGGGGAGAGCCCCTCCCCCCCCTGGTATTGTTATAAACTTTTTAACCACTGAAGTATATATGTTATGGTTAAAGTGATAAATCCGGTTATTATTAATAATTACTGGTTAAAGTGAATAATTTACGAGAATTAATCACTTTAACTGGTTAAAGTGAATAATTCCTAGAGGAGTCTGGTAACTGTAATAAAAACATGTTTATAGGTTATATATATATATATAGGCAGGTTAGGTTAGTTTAGGTTATAATGATTTCTAATTTCATTGAGTGCAAAAGAAGTACTTTCCTTACTTTTTTCATTATAAACTAACCTAACCGATAAAGGTTAGGTTAGGAAAGTACTTCTTTTGTACTCAATGAAATCAGAAATCATTATAAACTAACCTAACCGATAAAGGTTAGGTTAGTTTATAATGATTTCTGATTTCATTGAGTGCAAAAGTTTTCCTTAATTTTTAAAAACTTTTTATAAACCTAACCTAACCTGTTATAATTTCTATTGAGAATGAAAACCTATAAACATGTTTTTGTTACATTTACAAGACTCCTCTAGGAATTATTCACTTTAACCGGTTAAAGTGATTAATTCTAATTATTCACTTTAACCGGTAATTATTAATGATAACTGGATTTATCACTTTAACCGTAACATATATACCCACTGAAGATATGCACAAGAAAAGTTATTTTTTCTTTTGTTCTAATACAACTAGATAACTTATGAAATGTTTGTTATTCTTAACTAGACAGGTATTTATGTTTGAACAATATACCCTTCTTCAGCTGGGTCGATCTGTGTGACTTTATATGCGACTAAAATGTGGACTACTGATTCCAGATTTGCTTTCCCAGTACAATATATTGCATATTTTTATCATATTTTTTGTTTGTAAAAAATATCAAGGGCAAAAACAGAAAAATTAATTTTTAAAAAAACACTTGTGCCTTTGATTATTAACAATAGCAAAAATCACTAGATATGATACTAAGTAAAACTTAGATTTTTGTTACTTACTCCATCTTTTGCAATATCATCATAAGATGGTGGATCATCTGCAACAGAAGGTACTGTTAATGGAAGAAAACCTCTAGCACTTGTACCCTCATGCATCCTCTGCTGTTCTTGCAAAATTACAATCTGGTCATGTGCAGAAAGGTTTTGTTGTTGGCACCTGGAAAAATAAAACACTAATTTCTATAATCATTTTAATTAAGATTAAATAAACATTTCTTAATAAGACCTTAAGAAGTAGTTCTTAAGGTTGCTTAAGAGTCAAAGTTAAGACAACTGAACTCCACATAGCATGTAAGAAATGCAAAGAATCAACAAGGCTTATAATTTTCACATTGGAACTTAGGTTTCCAGTAGGAAACTTAAATTCTAAATTGCCAGCCTATCCTTTGTTCATTTTATGAAGAAGGAACTCTCAATTTGGAATTTAGCAAAGTTGAACTGTATTCTGCAGTAGCTAAAGCTCAAACTATATGATGGTACAACATGAAAAACTGCTTAATTGGATGTCCAGCTGGCATGAGAGGGCAAACCAGGGAACTAGAACAAGCACAAAAAAACAGTTAATGGGATAACTCCAGCTCAAAACAGTTGAATAAAGTACCATATATGAAAAAGAAATGGAGATACCAGTCATTACAAAAATACCACATTATCTTAGTATTATCGATTATGTCAAAGACTAAAACATGTAAGACATTCCTAAATAACTAATATGTTATATTCAGATAAGAGTGATCAGTGAAAGATAGTAGTTGTATTCACCATTAACCTTTAGGATAACTTCTCAAATGGTAGACAACTTTAAGCTGAGTGAAGAAACAAATTTCAAAATGAGAAATGTGATGAGATTTATTTGTCCTTATTGTTCCACACAGAGCTCTGTGAAAGAAGAAAGACTAAAGAGTCATTAATGTGGGAAGCAGCCACAAAGAAAAGCTGGTTCTTTTGGATATCTAAATTTCAGAACAGATGTGAATACCAGACATACATGTTTTGCTACTTGTTTGTTCTAATGCTTCAGCTTCTAAAGGTAGCATCCATCATAAAGAAACGTGTCAGTGGCACGGAAGGCCTCTTGTACAAAAGTCTGGCTCTGCTTTGGATTTTGTGCAGTGGGTGCATTGCAAAATCTGCTATATGTATGCACCAAAAATGTGAAAGATTTGTGAACTGTTTGGGTAAACGAGAAGAAGGAAAGCGTTAATGTATGTGAAAAGTGTCTGGATAGATTAGAGAGATTAGAAATGGGAACAAATGTTGGGACCATAGTAGAAGAGCTTCGGCAGGAGTTAGTGAAAAGCGAAATGAAACATCTGGAAGATGATATTAAGCATCTAAAGAAGAGATTGGCTGATGATAAGGAGAAGGAGGAAGTTAATATTATGAAGAAATAGTCAAAGGATAGTCATATATCAGTGTATGGGAACTCATACACTGATATATGACTTTATATCAGTGGATATAAAGGATATTTGGGAAGAAGGGTCATGCAGATGGATGTGCAAGGAAGGCGGAAGCGTGGGCGGCCAAAGAAAAGATGGAGGGAGCTGGTAGAAGAGGACTTGAAGATGAAGAACTTGGATGTGGTGACAGCCCAAGACAGGAAGGTGTGGAGGAGACTCATTACAAACAGTGACCCCACTTAAGTGGGAGAAGCTGCAGAAGAAGAAGATATCAGTGGATATAAAGTTAGAGGTGTGATTACTAATAAAGTGCACAAAACATACTTTCCTGGTGGAACAATGACGCAAATAACCGAGGCACTGCAGAAAAGGAAATACCAGGCATCAAAATTAGTGGTAGTCATGGGCACAAAAATGACTTAGTTGGGGAGAAAAAGAATGTTGACAGAAACTTGAGGAAGGTGTTGCAGCAGTTAAAGAAGAATAATGTGGTTGCGAAAGTCACGGGCATGTTGCCCAGATATGACAACAGTGAATTGAGAAGGAGAGCAGAGATAATGAATAGCAAGATGGCCCGAGTTGTGTGAGGCAAAGAGGTTCAAAATTTATAAATCTTTGGAGTGAATTTAAAGGGAAGTTGGGATGATATAAAGCTGATGGATTACATTTGAACGGGTTTGGTGTTGGGCATTTAGAAAGGTTATTGTTTTCTGAGAAGGCACAGAGTCAAGAAGGTTATTAAACCAATTATATATTTGGTTTAATCCTTTATCCAAGTGTAAGCAAACAAAGTTTGCACCTGAAGTATTTTCAGGACTGAGGCAACTCTTCGTAAAGGTGGTATAAGTTCTGATCACCTGCCTTAGTAATGCAAAGATCAGAATCTACCTGTGAAGCAGGATAGCACAAATCAACAGATTGTACTGCAGGAGGAAGATGGATATGAGGTTGAAGATGTGGTTACAGCAGCACAAGATGATGGAATGCATAAAGATGAGGATGAGACAGGTAGGAATGGAAATCAGTCAGGATCAGGGAAACTGGTGTGATCAGACCAAAGAGAGAGAGGTGTCGTTTAGCAGTTAGAATAGAGAATGTTGTTGCTGGTAGAATGGCCTCAAACACAGCGATTATTATGTTTATACACAAATGTAAGGAGCATTCGAAACAAGAGAGCTGAGTTTGTTGCATTGATTGAGATGGTATGCCTAAAAATAATTGGAATAAGCGAAACTTGGTTGTCTGAAGAAGATGTGATGTCAGGAATAGAACTAGAATGATATATCATTTTCCGGAAGGATAGAAATGTGAAAAGAGGTGCTGTTAATGATTCCAGAGGAATTGTGTCTGCAAAGTGTGGAAGTTGATAGTATATGTACAGATTTTGAATCTGTGAGGTTTGAAGTTGAAATAAACAGGTTATTATTAATATACATTGATAGGATGCTGTTATAGGCTAGGGCAGGGGTGGCCAACCTTTTATAGGTCATGCGTCAATTTTTTCATTTTTTAGTTAAGATGCGCCGTACAAACTCATACCAGTTTTCAGGCCCCTTTTAAAATATGGTAATTTGGATATATTTAACAGTCATGCATAAAATGATTTATTATATATATATGGTAATACAGACACTTTTAACAGTTTTAAATAAAAGGATTTCATATAAAGACAAGATAAATATTAATTATTTTATTAAGACTTTTGAAATTGCTTTGCTTTTGCTAAGCTTATAATGTTTGGAGTTAAATCAGTTACAGAAAGCATCAAACAGTTTTTCAAATTTGAATCAGTCAGTCACGACCGTAGTTTGTTCTTAATCATTTTCATTGATGAAAATGCTTGTTCGCATCTGTATGTAGTTCCAAAACGACAGATATAACTCTGAGCAAATTTTCTCAGTTCTGGAAAATGTTCACAGGGCAACGATCGCTAGAAAGTAATTATATCAGAAGCATCTGGGAGTGATGGAAGTTCATTAAATTTCATTTTCAATAAAGAATTGTTTTGAGATCAATAAGTTCCATTTGTATGTTACTAGGCATCATCAAGATGTTTTGTTCAGTAAATGAAAAGGGATTTATAAATGCAAGTATGCAGTCTCTTCTTCGGCAAAACGACTGTTAAAGGACTCTTGCAATAATCTGAGTTTCTCAGTATATTCTGTAAAGTTGCCATTATCTTCGACAGATTCACTATGTTCTTTTAAATGTGGAAATTGACTTAAATCCCCATTTTCTAATTGGGGAAGGAACAGTTTTAATTTCATTTTGAATGCGCTGATGTCATTTACTAAGCTAGGAAACTATTTGTTCTTCCCCTGCAGTTTCAAATTTAGATCACTGAGGTGGCTTGGTAACAACAACTAAAAATGCTACATCAAATAGCCATTTCTCATCGGGGCTTTTTCCTCATGCAGCTCATCCTTCTCTTCCAGAAAATTATGAACACTTTCTTTATGAACGCTTCCAAAATCTACTGAGAACTTGTCCTTTAGAAAGCCAGTGCACCTCACAATGAAGGATGAGATCACCATATTCCATATCCAGCAGTTCACAACATCCTCTGAATTCTCTTCTGTTAACTCTCTTGCTCTAATTTTATTCACACACTTTACAACTGGTATCATACCATGCTTCAAATTTAGAGTTTTTCTACACAGAGATTCTTCATGTATAATACAGTGATACTTTAGTAGAGAACGACCAAAAAACCTTTCAAGTAAAGTTACAGTCCCAGAAACTCTACCTACCATTAACGGTGCTCCATCAGTGCAAACACTGATGAGCTTACTAGAATCTAGTTGTTGATTTTCTAGACATGACTTTACTTTGTCAAATATGTCTGACCCTCTGGATTTTCCATGAAGTGACTCAAGATCGATAGGTTCTTCAAAGATGTTAAAATTACCATCAATTCCTCTTATAAAAATGCTTAATTGGGCTACATCACATATGTCCAAGGCTAAAGAAAAGAAAGAACAAGCATGAACATGGTCTTTCAATTGCTCAGTAACACATGGGAAAGTTCTTCGATGCATCTTGTAATTGTTTGCTTGGACAGAGCAATTTGGTTTACTTTTCTTTCAACATTCTTATCACCAAGACATTTTGCAAATTTTCGAGACAGGGCTTAACAACTTCCTCTCCATCAGAGAAAGGCTTGTATTTTTTAGCCAACACAAAGACAATTTCATAAGATGCCTCCAGCATTGCCACACTTTCACAACTTTGTTTCACAAATATTTTGTCTCTTCAGTTTTTCTTCTAATTCAGCTTGATGTTTTCTATAGCGTCAGTTAAGATCATGTTATCTGATCTATTATCTGAGAGAGTGCTTTCACAAACAATGCACACGGTTTTCCTGAAGGACCAGCAATAATAAGAACTAATTTCCCCACAGTTCATTAAATTGGAGAAAATGAGCAGAAGGTTCATTAAACTGCGCTTGCAGTTTAATGAACCTGCTCATTTTCTTTTGCAAAGTAACGGGTAACTGACTGTAAAAAAAATTATTTCAAAAAGTAAAGCTTATTATTAAATAATGTATTTAAATTATTTTATCGTTTTAAACATTATGAACATTAAAAACAGTTCTATAAGTTTAAAAATCATGTATATATTTTTTTTCATAGAGCGTTTTCATCTCTCTCTCGTAATATATTATGTCCAATGAAATACGAAATCGCTTCCTGCCATAAAACAATCGATCAGCTGGCAATCTCACACACACACACAACCCAAACATCCTCATTAGAAAGCTTTGCTGATGATCAGTTAAATTTTAGGAATAAACCTACTAGACATAAATAAAAAGGAAATATATTGTATTAAAAAACATAAAAACACACACATACAAATACAAAGAATAATTGCAGGTTTCAATAATCAGCAAATTAGTGGAGCGGGCAAGAACTTGACATATGCGTTCAAAATGAAAAAAAATTATTTTTTAATTTACAGAACTATATTAAGCCTTCATGAAAACAGAAATCTTATCTTAAATTTAAAGATAAGATTTCTTTATCTTTAAATTTAAAGATAAGCTTTCTTTATCTCTAAATTTAAAGATAAGATTTCAAACTTATGTTAATAAAAACATATAAGTTCGAAAACACAGTTGTTCACTCACATCGAATCAGAAGTTCATCTAATGTTATGACATGAGAGTCAGCTGTAAACTGATTGAGTAACTGATGATGCATGTCAGCATTTGCCGGTGCCTGTTGCTTCAAGATTAAACAAGTATAATAAGTGCGCACTCTAGAATTCAGTGGTAGGTTAATTGTGTTTATATATATATATAAATCATATACAACATTTTTTAAAATTTTTCTCTGGTGTTCAGTGCGCCACTTCTAATCATGCAACGCGCCACTTTTGGCGCATGCGCTATAGGTTAGCCACCTTTGGGCTAGGGAATGTAGAGAATACTGATTATGAAATGTTTACACAAATTAGTTGGACATGTAAAAAGAAGGTGATCCTGATGGAAGACTTTAATTACATTAATAATATAGACTGGAAGGAGAAGATAGTGTATGGGAACAAGGAGAGCGAGTTTGTTTAATTTCTGAGATATAAATATCTTAAGCAGCATGTGATTGAAGCAACCAGAGGCTTTAATGTTTTGGATTTAGTGATAACTTCACAAGATGTAGTTAATGAAGTGTTGACACTGCCGCTGGTTGGTGAGTGATCATGAGGTACTTGTGTGGGAAGTGATGAAACAAGAAAAGGTCACTGCTAAAAATGGATACATGTGAAAGTATAAAGCAGGTGATTATAGGAAGCTCTGCAGTCAAGTCAGCATCAGTACGTTGGGTAGATGAGCTGAGCAGAAAAGATGTTGACAATGCATGGAAACTCATAAGGCAGTATCTGACAAAAGCAATGTATGACTTGCATACCCAGGGTTAAGCGAGTAAATAAAGTAGGAGTGAAATTAAGCAAGCTGTGCTGGAAAAGAAAATGCTATGGAGGAGGAGGAGGTACAAGGTAGTGGTAGTGATTGGACCACTAACTAAGGAGTGGAAAGAAGACAAAATAGTACCACTCCACAAGCATGGTTCTAAGATGGAAGTCTCCAACTATAGGCCAGTCTGTATAACTGCAGTTGTGGTCAAGGTGTTGTAGAGATTGGTAAGGAATAGAATACAGGATTGGGTTGATGGATATAGCATTCTTTATGATGGTCAGCATGTCCATGCATTTTATGATAAGGTGACAAGTGTGTTAGATAAGGGAGAATGATATACAGATATTCTTACTTTGCAAAAACATTTACCACATGATAAGTTGGTGTACAAGCTGCAGAGGATAGGAATAGATGGTGTATTGGTTAGATGGATCAGAAGACCGGCTCTCTGAATGATACCAGCAGGTTGTGTATGATGGAGCAGTGTCTCAAAAAAGGAGGGTAACCAGTGTCATGCCTCAGGGTTCTGTTCTTGGGCCTCTGCTGTTTAATTTTTTTGTAAACAATATATCATGTGGACTGACTGGGGATCTTCAGTTATTTGCTGATGATGCAAAGTTAGGAAGAATTAGAAGTATCACTGCTGATGTTAATTCCCTTCAGGAAGATTTGGACAAAAGAGTAGGGTTAGTGTTGGAGCAGAAATAGGCTGTGATTCTAAGATCTATATGATACCATATCGATGGTGACATACTGCAGGAAGTGGATGAAATTAGAGATTTGGGAGTGATAGTTGAAAATAGACTGAAGTTTAGAAGCCATATTGCTAGTGTTGCAAAGGCTGCACATCATAGTGCTGCTATGATAAGAAATACTCTAACATGTAAAAATAAGGAAGTGGTTGTGGCACCGTATAAGGCACTTGTCAGACCACACTTGGACTATTGTGCTCAGATCTGGTCACCTGGTTTTCAGTGTGATGTGGAGACACTGGAGAGAGTCCAGAGACGAGTGACTAAGACAATATTGGGACTTGGGAATGATGGCTATGGAGAGGTTGAAGAAATGTGGATTGCAGAGTTTGGTGGATAGGAGGAAGAGTGGTGATATGATAGAGACATTTAAGTTAGTGAGAAGATTTTATCGGATTAATCCTGACGAGATTATAAAACAAGTAGATGGTAAGAGGAAGTATTGCTTGATATAACGCCCCATTGACACCATATAACTGTAGCGTTTTGAATAGCTTCTCTCTTGGCACCCTGTCATATGCATTTTCCAGATCTACAAAAATTAAATACAGATCTTTGTTATATTCCCATGATTTCTCAACTATTTGTCATAAAGTGAAGATCTGATCCTGACAGCGTCTATTTGGCCTGAATCCAGCTTGTTCTTCCCCAAGATTTTCTTCCACGATTCATCTCAAACGTTTCTCAAGCATACTTGCATAAATCTTACCAGGAACACTCAGTAAGGAAATACCCCTGCAATTTTCACATTCAGTTTTATTTCCCTTTTTATACATGGGTACTCTGAGAGCTCTACTCCAATCATCGGGAATTTGTCCCTCTGTCCAGGCCTTTTAAACTATGCTGTGCAGCTACTGTAAGACTTTTCTACCTCCATACTTCAGCATTTCTGGTCGAATATCATGTACTCTTGCTGCCTTTCCACATTTCAAGCCTCTGATGGGTTTTTCTACTTCAAGTATGGATATGTATTCCTGACGGTATGCCTGTTGAGTTTTTTTTTTTTTTTAAATCACTGTGCTATCACTGCTTGTTTCATTTAGCAATTTTTTAAATTACTCCTTACTTCAAGGATATCTTTTTCTCCTGTTTTCATGTCACCTTTATCAACAGCACTCTTTCCTCCATTTCTGAGCTTCTTCAACAACCTCTAGAATATCTTGCCACCTTCTTGATATTTATTTTCTATGTTCTTACCAAAGTCTTATTATGACTTTTGTTTAGCTAGTGTTACACAGTATTTAGCTTTCTTACATTTGTCTCAGTATTCTCTAAGAGCAAAAGCTGACTTATTTGTCAGGAACTTTTGATATGCTTTCTTCTTTTCCTTCACTGCCTCTAACTTCCTGTGTCCATCATGGAGTTCTGATTTTTCTATCCTTGCAGACAACCTCACTACACGCCTCTCTGGCAGAATAGATGAATGTTTTCTTCAGGACTTGCCACCGAATCTCCAAGGTTTCGTTCCTGTTCTCAAACTCTTTCATATTTTCTTGAATAATGTTTGTGTATTTTAGTCTACAGTTCACATCTGAGAGCTGCTCAACTTTTATTTGCTTTAAAACTTTCTTACATGTTCTTCTTTTCAATATGAAATTCAATTTTATCCTCCTTGAGACTAAATCGTAATCACTTCCAATTTCAAATCCTCTATACATTCTGGTGTCTTGCACCAGGGAGAAAACATCACTATCGACAATAAAATAGTCAATGAGACTTTTCTTATTTTTGCCTCTTCTCTCCATGTGAATTTGTGCACATTTTTATGTTGGAACATGGTGTTAGTAATGACCAGTCCATGTCCTGAGAAGAAATCCAACAGGTATTTGCCATTATTATTAGCTTTGCTCTTTTCTCCAAATTTTTGCAAAATATTTTTGTATGTCACATGGACTGGTTTTTACTAACATTACTAACACCATGTTCCAACATAAAAATGTGCACAAAAGCAGGTATAATGATTATGGTACATAAATCCCTAAGGAACAATATTGTATATTACAACTATTTGAATGAAAGACTAATAGAAATTAGACTCAAGACATGAAGAGTCCACATAACAATAATTGGTGCATATGCACCAGAAGAGGGAAAAGAAGAAGACAGTAATATATTTTATAAAGAATTACAGAATGCCATAGATAAAACAAACAAAACTGACTATTTACTGCTAGCAGGAGATTTAAATGCCAGAATAGGAAACAAAAAATACAAAACAAACATAGGTAAATTTGGCAAAGATACATGTAATCAAAATGGTCGCAGATTGCGCGATTTTGTCATTTATAATAATATGAGAATAATGAATTCAATGTTTAAACACAAGGAAATACATAAATATACTTGGTCAGCCAGAGGATACAAATCAGTAATCTACTACGTTATCACAAATTTTAAATTAGCGGAGTTAATTTTAGATGTAAGCGCATATCGAGGCTTTGAATTAAATTCTGATCATTATATAGTATCAGCAAAAATTCGTTTTAAACCAAAGTGGCTAAAAACACATAGAATTGAAAATTCTTACCAGCCAAGCTACAAAATTTCTTCATTACGGGATCCTCAAGTTAAACTACAATATCAAAAATGCACAAACTTAAAAACAGAAACCACACATGAATCAAGTGACATAGAAGATGAATGGGAAAATTTGAAACAAATTCTCACAAAAGCAGCAACAGAAACCTTAGGAATAAAGCACAAATGGATTAGAAAAAGAGGACTACGAGACTGGAACAAAGAAATAGAAAATATAATAAAAACCAAAAAGGACAGTTACCAGAAATGGCTAAATTCCAAAACAATAGAAGCAGAAATTGAGTATAAAAGAAATAGGTGCAATTGCAAAACGAGAAGTAAGGAAAAAACATAGAGAAAGATGGAACAATTTCGTAACAGAACTAGAAAAGGATTTATTTAAGCCACAACCCAAAACCTAAAAAGTAATAAAATACATGAATAAAGAAATAAAAGAAAAGATAAAAATACAAACAATAGATTTAGAAAAATGGGTGACCTATTTCCAAAATCTCTGGACAGATGAGAACAATGAATTAAAATTTTATAAGACAAAGAATGACCTAATAGAAAATATCACAATGTTAGAACTGAAAAATATAATAAAAAAGATGAAAAATAGGAAAATGCCAGGAGAAGACAATATAAATATAGAACTATACAAAAATGCAGGTGGAAAATTTAATGAAAGACTTCTGAAATTTTTTAATATGGTTTGGATGTCCGGAAAAACCCCTAACTCTTGGAAAAAAGCACTGGTTATCCCAATCTATAAAAAAGGAAATAAAGACAATTGCAATAATTATAGGGGAATTAGCCTGCTGAATACAGGATATAAAATATATGCAGGAATATTAAAAGAGAAACTAAGCCGCATTGTAGAAAACAAATTACTAGAAGAAAACAAAATGGTTTCCGAAAAGGCCGATCCTGCATAGATCCAATTTTTACTCTAAAATTATTAATAGAAAAGAGAAGAGAATTTCAAAAAGAAACACACGTGGCCTTTATTGATTATGAAAAAGCCTTTGACAAAATTAGTAGACAAAAATTGTTTAAAATATTAACCGATTTAAACATACCAAACCAACTTTTACAATCTATTCAAGAAATATATACAGAAAATAAAATAGCAGTTAAATTAGAACACACCTCAGAATGGAAAGATATATCAAGAGGAGTACGACAAGGATGTACCCTCTCACCTCTGCTTTTCAATATATACATAAATGAAATATTAACAATCTGGAAACAGCATAACCCATTTGGTATACAAATGACCCCGCAAATGAAGATAGATACACTACTATTTGCAGATGATCAAATAGTATTAGCTACATCAGAAGATGACTTACAAAGATCATTAAAATCATTAAATGATATCTCAAAGCAATATAATATGACAATATCCAAAGAAAAAACAAAAATAATGGCATTCAAAGGAGAAAACCCAATAAGAAGTAAAATAGTGATAGATAATTAAATACTAGAACAAGTAAACACTTTCAGATACTTGAGATGTGATCTATCATACGAAGAAGAAAAAGACATAGACACTAAAATATCAAACTTTGTCAAAGTAAATGGCATAATAAATAATATATTTAAGCCATCCCTGGTACAAAAACACACTAGAATCAGACTATATAATGTCTTGTCAAAACCAACTCTACTATATGGAAGCGAAACATGGACCATGAAAAGGAAAGATGAAAAACGAATTCAAACAGCAGAAATGAAGTTCCTCAGAAAAACAGCTGGATATACCAAGTGGGACCACAAAACAAATGAAATCTTACAATCCATGAAAATAAAACCAATTAATTACTACATAAGACAGTATAAACAAAAATGGCTAGAACATTTAAATCGAATGGACAACAGCAGACTACCAAAAATATTATACAGATACAAAATAAGTGGAAAAAGAAGAATCGGAAGACCAAGAAAGAGATGGCATGAGACCGGAACAGGCCACATGGCCTAAATTCCATGTTAGGAAGAAGAAGAGATTTTTGTATGTCTGACAATCATTTTCTATGCTGCTATTTAGATCCCCAACAAGGACCAACTTTTCCTTTTTCATTGTGTCTGCTGCTTTCTCTAAAGCTTCAAAAAATTCCTACACTTCTACCTTAGTAGAACCTTCTGTGGGACCATATGCACAAATAAGTCTCATTGTCCAGTTCCTCATTCTCATATTTGCCCACATCACGCTACTTGTGACTGCCTGCCATTCAAGAAGATTAGCCTTGTATTTAGTGTTGAATACTATGGCTACTCCTTCTTTTCATTGATTGCCGTTGCCTGAATATAACTTTTTGTATTTATTGCTCAGAAAGATCTCACCAGTTTTTGTCTTTTTTGTTTCAGTCATCCCTATTATGTTGATCTGGTACTTATCCATTTCTTTGCCATTCAGGCTTCTTATGATGATAGTACTGATCTTTAACTATGGTGATGTTGAGTTGGAATGTGTTTTGAGATTTGTTTTCAGAACTGAATAAATTTATATGGAATAAGTGAGAAATTATTCAAAACACTAAATTAGCTGTATACAAGGCAGTGGTCAAACCAATTTTAACTTATGGATCTGTGAGCTGGGTTAGAAATAAAATAATTGACCACAGACATGAGAGTCTGAGAAAGATTAGGGGCATGAACAGATAGCATTAATGGCAATATCATATTAAAAACAAGTATATTAGGAAAGAACTTGATATTATCAGCATCCAGAATGCATTAGGAGAGCTAATCTCAGTGGTATGTTTCCTATCCCATTCACTTAAAACAGAATATGAGAGGAAAGACTAGCAACCCAAGTAACCAAGTATTCTTTGTGAAGTTGGCAGGAAAAAGAACCAGAGGAAGACCAAGATATAGGTGGATTGATACAGTAAAAATTGCCTCAGATAACAGAAATATAAGATCTGATAATGTTAGAATCTTGACAAACAGATTGATTTGGAGGAAAATAGTTGATAGGAAGTTAGATGCGATGATGTAAGTTCTTCATGTAGTGCTATCATAATATCATGTATATCCTTTGAGGGTGCATGTCAAGAATTTGATGATGACAACTTAATCATGTAGTGCTATGAAAGTAACCTGAACACCTCTTGAGGGTTCATATCAGGAAAATGATGATGAAATAGCAAGTAATTATATTTAGTTTTAAATAGGATAAAAATGAGTATCAGATTGAAAATACAAATATGTACAGAAATTTTAAAAATAATTAAACTTGACCAGCTTTCAGAGGTGAACTGGAGACACAAATATATAAATATTATTGGATAGAAAATGAGAGTTTGAAAATAAAAACTAGCCTCTTAAAGACCAATTGTCAAAATCTGGAGGGAAAAAAATTCATTCGGCCAGGAAGGCTTGTAGTGAAGTTGTCTGCAAAAATAGAAAAATCGGAACTTCAGTGAGGAATGAAGATGTTAAAGAGAGTGTCTTGGGAAACAAGAAATCATATGGAAAGTTATTTTTAAGTAAGCAAGTACAGGATGGCATGGAAATCTCTTTGGCAAAATCTCGACGCTTAAAAGCATAAGAGATCATAGACAAAGAAGAAGAAGAAGTATACTAAGAGAGAAAATTATGTAAGAAAGCCAAATTTTGTGTCAAGTAGCTAAACAAAATTCATGGACTGATTGGTATGAATACAGAAGGCAGCAATAGAACAAAAAATACTATAGAAGTGATAAGAAATGAAGACATTCTGTTGATCTGCTGTAATTACTTTGGAATATTAAAAATGAGAGAGAACAGTGGTAGAAAATATTCAGCAGAAATAGTCAGGAATATATATAAATACTTGAAGAAAAGCTATCAGAATAGCTAATAGTCAGGAATATACTTGAAGAAAAGCTATTAGAAATCTAACATGAATAAAGGCACTGGAGTAGAAGATATTCAACCTATGTTCAAATATGGAGGTTATACAGATATATCTCCCTTAATGACTCTTTCCTTTATGATGATTGGCTCATACAACAGTTTTGGTGACATGATGCTGCTGCCTTGAATCAACCAATGCACAGTATTTGTGAACTCAGTTTATTCACATCATCATTGCATGTTACATCTCATGTTTAGGTGTTTCACCACGAATTATAACTTTTATAACTAGTTTATTATTTTATTGTTAATAATGGAAGATAAAATCCAAAGTAAGGGTGCTATTATACATTAACTGATACATACAGTGAACCTATTATACATTACATGCTAAGATTAACTTGCACTACTGTTGCTACAATTGTTAAAAACAAATAAAGTTCTAAGCAAAGTGAAAATGAATCCAACAAACTTAATGGCAAATGGAAAAACCTTTAATGGTGTAGATTGATGACCAAACTGATTGGAGCGTTCCCTTAAGCTGAGCTATTGAGAATAACTTTTTTTGTTTGACAAAATTATTTCAAATCTGACATAAATATATCCTTTATTTATTAATGTTATTTATGCATCTACATGATTGGCTAAAAATGTTATGAAACCATTACATGGATCTACAATTAAAAAACAGTGATTTGCTTTAGGACAAACTTTGTTACATGATGGTGGGCTGGAACCTAACGTGTTGTATAACCGGGGTATGCCTATAATTCAGGTGTTGAAAGTTTTTCCACTTGGTTATACTATAACTTGAAAATGCCAAGAAATTATATTCTTGGTTTAATCCTTTATCCAAGTGTAAAATGTGAAGTAACTTCAGGACTGAGCAACTCGTATATAGATGCTAATGTCTTCATATTATTTGCCTTAGTATCCCATAATGCAAAGTCTATATCCATATAATGTCCATATCCTTATGGACAAGTATAATACTATGCATTATGGGAAAGGTCATTACCCAGACTTAACTGGTTTTGAGCTTTATTGAAGTGAAAAAGTAAAGGATTGCTTATCATAGGCCTAGAGTAGTTAGTATAGGGTTGCAGTCTCATCAGTGGGAGCCAGACCCAGAAGTGATACTACGGTTGAAGTAATGCAGAAGTCATATGTCCATATACAAGTAGCCAAAAAGTGTCGCACCTTATTACTAAAATACTCTGGATTGGAGATAGATGCCGAACGTTTTTCCACTTGGTTATACTATAAATTAAAGATGCCAAGAAATTATATTCTTCGTTTAATCTAAGTGTAAACAAACAAAGTTTACGCTTGAAGTAATTCATAACTGGTCAACTCATATATAGAGGCTATAATTCAGAAGGATTGAATTCTCAAAAATACCCATCTATTAAATCATAATAATAATAAAACACTGATCACATGGGAATGTGTGATCAGTTTTTTACATGGGAATTTCTCTTTTATGCAAAGAGACTAAGAAAAATTCTGGAAAGAAACACAAGGGGAAAAAATAAGCTAGATTCAGACTTAACAGAACAGTCAGGTCTATATTTTTACTTTACAGGTTTAAGCACAAAAGGTACCAAGAAAAAAAAAAGCTGCTCAAAGTGCTAGTTATGTGGTGTAAATCAGTGATATTACATACAGCAATATATAGACTACACATCAGTTTTTAGTCAGTTGTCAAAATTTATTTTATTTATTCATATGGGGATTCTCCCTCATTCCTCTACTGTCCCTTAGAACTGGTTGAGCCCTCCTAATGATGGATTAAGTATGTATTTTATGACTGTAGATCTGTGTGTGTGTGTGTTCACGGGCAGGTGTGCCTGTTCTGAGGGACGAAAAATCCGAGTTTCTTGGTGAAAAAAACATCTGCCTCCATATGAGACTGGCTAACTTACCTTTAGTCAAAAGAGACCATATAAAGGTTCCTCACGTCATGGATGGGAATTGAATCTTTCTGACCAAAGGCCTTCGTCTATACCGACTGAGCTACGGAGGCTCTAGTTGTTAAAATTGAAAGATATAGGAGCGAATAGTTTGATGTAAACTCAGAAGCCAACAGTGAATGCTTCTTGTGTTATTCATCATCTATACATATATATATATATATATATATATATATATGAATTACAGAATGAAAGAAAGGGTTATTACACCTGATTATGGAAATCAGAGATATTAACCTCAACTCTTTATTTCATGCAGATGCCAACACTTCTCAATAAACCCAGTACAAGTAGCTTTTAAGAAAATCGCCTAATGATAAAACTGGCCCAGACCAAGGATTAATTCATTTATAATAATCAATAATAATCAGTCATAACAATGCACTCATCCATATTTCAAATTCACTGTATAGTTGAATGAGCACTGGAAGGACATGTTGTTAGAACCCAGCCATAAGAGCTGAACATCCTTATGACTGAGTTCTACCAAAATCAAAATTTATATCACAAATCATAGTAGAGAGCTCTAGGTGCTAGAAAAAGAGAATAAAAATGAACAGCACAAAGAGAGCAGCTACTTAGTGATTTCAGCAACCATTTAGGAGACTGACTTTGCCACCGACTCTTCTCACATGCTGATATTTGTCTTCATAATGCACGGAATGATGGTACTAAGAAAAACAAGTGATGGAATGATTAAGGAAGATTGTGTATGGAAGACAACATACAAGATTAACAATGGAGCAGGAATGAAAGAAGGGAGTACCTTTGTGAACAATTCTTTTTCCAAAGAGTTAACTTATTGTTTGTCTGTGTATCATATCAATTCATGTGTGTATATCTAAATATAAGACTATAGGTAGCTTGTCGAGGTAAGATAATAGAGATAGTGAAATAAGTAAAAGGAAAATATTTGTTGAAATAGAATATGTTAAACATGTAATGCATCTAGTGTTATGGAAAATTTGTACATATGTAAATAAGCTATATTTCTAATATATATAACTTAGTCAAAATATATGTACAGTTATCTAATGAAAACGATTAAAGCTCTTTATTGTCATAAGCTTGTTCTCACTGAATTTGCCTCATACCTCAGTACCAATATTCACAATCTCACAAAAGGAGTTAAAACTTCTCATTTATGCTGTTAAACAGTTTGCATATGCATTTCACACCTGGAGACAAGAATGTTAACATTCACCATTGGTAGAGACAAAAAATCTATTTGTCAACACTCCGATTCAAAGAGAAATACCAACTTCTTGGTATTTCTCTTTTAGAATGGAATCATTTTGGAAATCAATAAGTTCCATTTGAATACAAATAGGAGCTTTTACAAAATTAAAGGAAAAAGGATACATAAAAAGCGAAAAAACTTTTTCTTGCTCCTTGAAATCTTTAAATCGCCTATTGATTCTTTGATTCTTATTGTTCAACTGTTCACACATTGGAAAGTAATTTAGAATATTCTCTTTTAAATGATTTTGAAACAAAACTAACTTACATCTAAAACTTGCCAGTGCATCATACATGTGTGTTATTAACTGATCTTTTCCCTGAAGTTTGACATTTAAATCATTCACATTTCCTGTAATATCAACTAAGAATGCCAGAGCTTGTACCCATGTCTGATCATTAAGAAATGCAACATCATGATTTTTCATTTCAGGGAACAATTTGATCTCCTAGGTAAAAAAAAAAAAAAAAAGAAGCTTTTTAGAACCTTATGACAAGATAACCAATGAATCTGTGTAATAAGGTAGCCCTTCAAATTCACTCTCCAAGCCTTTTAGAAATTGTGCAAACTGGTGGTGATCAAGGCCTCTGGATCGGATGAAGTTCACGGTATTTGTCACAGGCTTAAGTACAAGCTCATTTCCAACATTTTGGAGCACAGGACCTGCTGATGAATAATGCAGTGGAAAGATTGCAGTTTTGGAATGTCTGGATACATTTCTTTTAACTTTGCTGCAAGTCTTGACACAAAATCTTTATTTTTGCCTGTCATTGCTGGAGCACCATCGGTTGTCACTGCTACACCTATTCAGAGGAAGTTGATATTTTTCAAAAATGCCCCACACGGCGTCAAAAATGTCTTCCCCCTGTAGTGGTTCCATGAATGGGAATCATTTCCAAGAACTTTTCAGTAATATTCATATTGTCATTGCGAGCCCGAAGAAACAAAGTAACTTGAGCCACATCGTGAATATCTAAACTTTCGTCAAGTGCAATTGAAAAGCACTGTACGTTTGCAGATATTTCTTGCAACTGGTCACGCAGATTGTCTGCCATTTTGGTTATTCTTTCGATCATAGTATTTTTGGACAAAGAAATATCGCGAAATACTTGCACATTTTTGGGACATACGTTTTCGGCTGCTTTTATCATACATTCCTTAACCAAGGAACCATTACTAAAAGGTTTAGAATGTTTCGCCAATAAATAACTGATTTCATAACTGGCTTTCACTGCTGATTCATTATAATGAATCAGCAGTGATATTTTCAAAAATTATGAAAGATAATTATCTTTCATAATTTTTGAAAATACTAGTTGTTGACTTTGAAGTGAATTCTTCATATTTAATTTTTCTTCTCTCAGTTTACCCTCAAAGCGTGAATATTGTTCTTTGTGAATTTTATTGTTGTGCCTTTTTATATTATATTCTTTGGCGGCACTAATTGTTTCATTACAAATAATTCAGACAATTTTGTCCTTTGTTTCAGTGCAGAAGTAATTTAATTCCCATTTTTCTTGAAATTTTCTCCTCTCATCAGCAATTTTTCTTTTTCTTCTTGGCTTGGAAAGAGACATTGCCTTGGTGAATAAATATAATATTAATATTATTAATTTTTATAAAAATGTTTGAATAAAATCATACAAAATTGTAGACTAGTGCGTGCGTGATACTATTGCAAATAAAAATAAAAAATAATAATAAAAGAGATTCTCTCACTGCTAGATTGTCGTTGAATCGTGTTCAGCGCACTGACTTCAAAGATCACTGATTGACTCTAGCAGGCAATTATAAACTCATAGCTGAATTCCCATGAGTGCGTATGCTGCACATCACATGAACAGCTGGTAGCCAATAGAATTCAACTTTTTCAGTACGCTACCAGCAGTGTGCTGTAAATTAACAACGAAAGCACAAATATAGTTTACGATTGATTAGGATTGGATCTAACATTGAAATTGCGATATAAATTTTTATTACTGTAATAATATTATAGCAGGCCGTTGCATCCATATTGTAACTATAAATGTCGTATGAAAACAAATAAATCGATACCGTATTTACTCGAATATAATTCACACTTTTTCCCCCCCAAAATTAAAGCTAAAAAATCATGGTGCGAGATATATGTGGGAATTTTTAGAAACAAAAGTTTTCAGAAAAAAAAACTGAAAATGGGGATGACTTACCAAGAATTTCCTCTTTGTTATAGCTACTAATGGCCTCCAGAGCGACTTTCTTGTGTGCATTGTGAAAGTCATCTATCCAAATAGCATCATCTTCTTTCCCATTATTCCAAGTAATTTACAAGATTTTAGATACACAATGAACACCCTTCACGAATGTCTGAGAAGTGGAAGAAGAACGTAAAATAGGCAGCAATGGCAGGCCAATAGAGATAGAACAGCTATGAAGATGTGGATATGATTGGTGCGGTATTAACAAAAGATCGCATTACCAAAACACAAAATCAAGCCAACATTTTTGAGCTGAAATGCTAATTCTCTTCAACCAAATTCCATAATATCTGAAACTGTCCTAACAACATTCACTCTATATGTCTTAGTTTTAACACGTTTACGAACTTTATTGCAGCTTTGTGTTTGAGTTAGTGGGGCACTCACACACATCTAACTAAAAACAATAGATTTTAGTTAGATACTGTGTTTGCTGGTGAAACATAGTTTTGCTTAAGTCTAAACAGCACGGTTAATGTGGGAAGGGACATGTGATTCATTAGTTAGTGCCGTTTTTATACCAGTTGGAGAAGGCATGTTGTTTACTGCGGGGAGTGAGTTATTGTTCAGACGTGAAAGTGGTTAAACTTTATTTTCGTGTGCGATGTACAGTACATGCAAAACTTTTTAATTTCTTTTTTCATAAAGTAAAATCAGGGTACAGGGGTGCGAGTCATATTTGAGTAAATACAGTATTTCTGTTTTATTATAAAAGCAATCATCCTTTTTTTAAAAAATCTTTCCTTGAGGCGTCGGGAGCCACACGCGGCCCGCCAATTTGACACCCCTGCTCTAGAGCAATTTGCAAATTATTTAATCTTTAGGCCACTCATAATACAAATACTAATGTACCACAAGCTAATTGTGGTACATTAGTATTTGTATTACAAGTGGCCTAAAGATTAAATAAAGACAAGAAGTACATTAGTATTTCTTGAATTTTCCCAAGAATTTCCTAAAGGACCCCAAGTTCTCATTCATATAATTGTATAACTACTGAAAGCAAAAAAAAATTTATCCAAGTTGTTTACTTAAATAAAATGTAACTTACTGCATGAATTTAACTCCAAGAAATATTACCAAGAACATCATACCAGCACTAATTCCAATAATTAATGAAGTATTAACTGTTACTGTTCCCTTTTCTTTCTGGTGATGTGTAGCCGCTAAGAGAAAATAAATATGGATGTTTAAATAATACAGCAATATGGTTAAATAGAAAATTTCTGTCATAACATAAAATATTTTTAATAAATCCAACTATTCTGGAATAGTAACAGAAAACAGTTTATCCAAAGTAATTTCCCTATAGACCATAATGTGCATATCTAATAACAGAATTATGGATGTAAAATGAATGCTAGAGTTGAAATAACATGTATGAGAGGTGCCAGTCAGGCATCATGGAATGCTATATTCTTTCACTCAAGAGAACCCTCAACAGGATTAATTTGCATAGCTTTGTCTCAGAGTAACAGAGACAAATTCCTTATGCAGTATGTAAACAGCTGTAATTGGAGATAAACAGGAACCAAATGCACAATAATTTTGTGTATTAAGTTTTAATCACATCAAGTCTGTCCATGACAATAGAATGAGAAACTTTTTATAAGTATGGGGAAAAAAGTGGTTGAAATCATATGTTGCACTTATATATTCCATCAGCTTGAAAAAGAAATAAACTTTGTTTTAGTAAGATTATTTTTGTGAAACAATTACACCATATTACTGCTTGTTGCAAATTGTTTCATTCATTATTTATTCATAAATTTAGTCCAGAACCATTTCACATAATGCTTATAGGCAACAAAATCTTTACATATCAAAATTAATAGCACAGTATAAGAAAACTATAATTTTAAAGCAGTTGTAGTATGTTAAGGTCTACCTACTCACTGATGAGACCTCAATAAAGGTTGAAACCGGTCTGGGTAGTGACCTTCTCTCATAATGTAGAACAGTAATACAGCTCCTAGGAGCTAAGTTCACATTATGGGTAAATACCAAGAATAGTGATCGGAGCTTGCTCCACCCTTATTTTGAGTTGCCTCAGTTTTGCACTACCAAATGGGTCAGGTGCTGCTCCGGGTATTTACTTACGCTCGGAATCGCCAAACTTTATATAGTTTCTATATTTGACATGAAACTCTGAGTTTCTTATTCGGCTAAGAAACAATATGGGAAGTAATATCCCTTAACTTAAATAAGTTCATGTCGCCGAATTGAAGCCTTTGGCTCTTCATATAATTAGTAATTTATTAGGACACCTTCTTGGCAATTCTCTTAGAAGGGATGTAAGTTCTGTTTGCTACAAACTTGGTATTAACTATTCTACCTACTCACTGATGAGACCTCAATAAAGGTTGAAACCGGTCTGGGTAGTGACCTTCTCTCATAATGTAGAACAGTAATACAGCTCCTAGGAGCAAAGTTCACATTATGGGTAAATACCAAGAATAAGTGATCGGAGCTTGCTCCATCCTTACTATGAGTTGCCTCAGTTTTGCACTACCAATTGGGTCAGTTGCTGCACTATCCTAGTATTTGTTTACGCTTGGAATCGCTGAACTTTATATAGTTTCTATATTCGGCTAAGAAACAATATGGGATGTAATATCCCTTAACTTAAATCTGTATTTAAGTTTTGTAGATCTGGAAAAGGCATATGACAAGGTGCCAAGAGAAAAACTATTCAAAATACTACAGTTGTATGGTGTCAATGGGGCATTATATCAAGCAATATTTAGTCTTTATTTGAGTTGTAAGTCAGCAGTTAAAATTGAAGTACAGGAAGATGGTTTAATGTTAAATCTGGTGTCAGACAAGAATGTACATTACCCTCCCCCCCTCCTCTGTTATTCATTATCTATATTATTATTATTATTCCTGATACTTCCAAGGAGTCCGAAGACTCATCGCGGGAGGACATCTACAACTGTCTCTACACCTTACCTCTACTACGGATCATATTATGAAGGAAAGTGGTATTAAACATGATATCAAAATTGGGGATGTTAATGTCAGCTCTTTGCTTTATCGGATGATGTTATACTTCTAAATAAATCCGCAAGTCTGCAAGATTCTCTGACTAAATTGAATAACTGTTGTAATAGATATGGTATGAAGGTCAGCAATAACAAGACGAAGACAATTAAAATATGCAGAAACACTGAAAATATCAACTGCATTGTGAATTGAGAACCTACGGAACAATTAAAACATTTCAGCTACTTAGGGACGATTTTTAATGAAGATGGTAAATTAAATATGGAAATAGACAACAGAATCAACAAAGCTGGAATGATAAGAAGTCAACTAAATAAATTTATATGGAATAAGAGAGAAATTAGTCAAAACACTAAATTAGCTGTATAGAAGACAATGTTCAAGCCAATTTTAACTTATGAATCTGAGAGCTGAGTTTCAGATAAAACACTTGACCAAAGACTAGAGATTGCAAATACGAGAGAGTCCTGAGAAAGATTAGGGACATGAACAGATGGCATCAATGGCAGTATTGCATTAAAAATAAGGATATTATGAAAGAATTTGACATTGTTAGCAGAGCTAATCCTAGGTGGTATAGTCACTTAAATAGAATGGGAGACGAGAGATCAGCAAAACAAGTGTTCTCGGCCAGATTTGCAGGAAAAAGACCAGGATATAGGTGGATCAATACAGTAAAAAGTGCCTTAGAAGATAGAAATATAAGATTTGATAATGTTCAAGTCTTGACAGGTAACAGATTGATTTGGAGGAAAATTGTAGATAGGAAGTTAGTGATGATGTAAGTTTTTCATGTAGTACTATCATATCCTATACACCTTTTGAAGGTAAATCAGTAATTTGATGATTCTTTTTATTGCTGATTTTCATAAATAATAAGTTTGTTACAGCAGTTATTCAATTTAGTTATGGAATCTTGCAGACTTGTACTAGATTTATTTAAGAGTATAACATCATTTGCCAGTATCTCATCGGGAGAGCCTGAAACCCCTGGTCGACACATTCCTGGGTCGCAGATAGGGGAATGTCTCTTAGATATGAGTGGTAGGAGGAAAATGAAATACTTCACATGGATCAACAGGCAACAGCAACATCTGACACACAGTGGATGGCAGCAAACAGCATCTATTCCCCATCTTAGGTCTTGCTAAAAGAACCATTAAGGTTGGTCAGATGAGTGTTGATGTACTGATCATAAAAACAAAACATAACTGAAATGTAGTGCAATGTGGAAATACAAAAGAAAAGTACATGCCAGCTCAGACATTGCCCAGATAAACAATGTCTGCATACCCAACTGATGGCAAATGTAGTTGGACTGACAAATCAAATAAAGAAGTGCAATAAGATTACAACCAGGAAAACAAGTTATTGGTAGGAACATGAACATCCATACTTCATGAGTTGCTGGAAAAGTAGACATGCTTTGCAAGGTGAAGGACAGATACTAATGCAACATCCTTGGATTAGCAAAAATGCACTGGACAGATCAGGGGGAGATGAAAAGTGGAAGAGTCATGTGGTCTGGAAATAGTGTCAAACATGAAGTAGGGATTGGATTTCTTCTCATTAAAAAGATGAAAAGCACTATTAGGATACAAAGTAATAAATGGAAGAATAATGGCAATTTCAGCAAGACCATTTCATATCAGTCATACAGGTCTATTCA
Source organism: Typopeltis vanoorti (assembly GCF_054136105.1). Lineage (NCBI taxonomy): Eukaryota > Metazoa > Arthropoda > Arachnida > Uropygi > Thelyphonidae > Typopeltis > Typopeltis vanoorti. The sequence continues at coordinate 100,325,507 of NC_143551.1, read as the reverse complement.
CCCACTTCAGAAAGTACTGAAGAATAGTTATTCTAAAGCAACTTGAAAATAATCTTGAAATCAGTACCAAAGAATGATACTAATCATTTGGAGGCATTAGGATGCCAAGATTAGAACGAACAATGAGGAATGGAAAGTAATAATGGGAAAATATGGAAAGAGATTGCTTGAGTTTGCTTTAAGCATAGAATGGTAATTTGCAACAACAAAATTCCACCAAAAAATTGCATGGCAGTCACCTAGACATGATTGACATAAGCATAATGAGCAAGAGATGGACCATATCAGTTCAGCAGTGTGAAACTTCTCAAGAAGACATGGAATTGGAACTGAAACATTTTGGAAAAGGAACTCAAAGGTCGAAACAACAAAGTGATTCTGCAATCAAGAGAGAAACAGTCCAGAGACAGAGAAGCCAAAAAAAAAAAGCTCTCTCTCAGGAGACATTAAAGCTAATTAAAAAAAAAAAAAAAAAAAAAAAAAAAGCATTAAAGGTTAGACAAGAGGGATTTTTGTGGAAATGGAAAAACATTATAGAACAAAATGCAATGAAATAAAGAAGATAGAAGAGACAAATCAAAATGGTAGAGGAACAGTATGCAGATATCAATAAATACCACACTGAATACAGAACAGAAGTACAACGTGATCAGAAACATCAACCTGAAATGGAGCCCAAAGCAAAGAACCATAAAACATGAAATGGGTGAAATCTTTGAACACAAAAGAAATAGGGGAGAGTGAGTGAGAGAGAGAGAGAGAGAGAGAGAGACTGACAAGATACTGCTCAAAGTTATAAAAGACACAGGGAGACGAGGTCCAAAAAAGGTTAATCGATGAATTGAGAGAAATATTACCACTAAACACAAAAGAATCTGAAGAACCATAAATGTCTTGGAAATGATGAAATCACTGGAGAGAGAGAGAGATGCTGAAACATTAGGTGATGATAGATTAACTACACCAGTTGTGTAACATTGCATGGGACAAAGGGAGAGTACCAAAAGAATGGACAAAATCAATTCTAATACTCATTCACAAAAAGGTGAATGGATATTAGAGTCATGTAGGGAAAGTACTTATGATATTAACAAAAGGAATAAGGAAACTAATGGAAGAATCTAAAAGATGAGCAAGCAGGATTCAGGAGAGAAAATATTGTGCACCAAATGTTAATGTTAAGATTAATTGTGGAAAAAACTCTACATAAAAATAAAATATTCATGCCTGCTTTGTTGACTTGTGGCATGGGCAGTATTTGAATCTTATGGAGTGGATAGGAACATGATATATCTATTGTGGAAAAATAGGAAGATGGTTCTGGACAACAAGAGGCAGGAGACAAGGAGATCCAACATCCTTGAGCATGATTAGCATGTTAATTTTTTTTTTGACCAAAAAACTAATGTAATAAAAAATAACTAACACTGGGTTTATAAGGTCGTAATAATTATTTAATAAATCTATTAGTTTTGCACTTAATCTAGCGGCTTCACCTGGGTTAAGGATGAACACACAAATAAGCATTAAATATGAATCATTACATAACTAAACACCCAATGTGTAGGAAACATTTGTATATTTGTATGTCCATCCTTAACCCAGATGAAGCCACTAGCTTAAGTTGTGAAACTAGTAGGTTTATTAAATAATTATTACGATCTATAAACCCAATGTTAGTTATCTTTTATCCATGAGCATCTTTATCATATTTTTGGAAAGAACAATGGATGTCATAAAGGAGAATATTATTATTATTACGAGAGACCTCCAGGGAGTCAGAGACTCATCGAGGGAGGCCACATACTACACAAACCAGTTATCATACTTATGCTTGAATTCATTCACACTGCTTGCACTCACAACATCCAATGGCAGTCCATTCCAATCACACACCACCCTCTGAGAGAAAAATCTAGCCCTTATACCCTTCTTGGAAGCCTTCATTCTCAGCTTCCAAGGATGCCCTCTTGTCCTTTCCCCACCCTCCATAAATTGAAAAATTCCGTCAATTGAAATCCTGTATGACCCTTTCAGTAGTTTATATGTCTCAATCATATAATCATATCACCCCTCTTTCTCCTGTTTGCTAGTGTCTGCAATCTACAAATTCTCAATCTGTCTTCATAATCAGTATTCCACAATCCTGATATCATTTTTAACACTAGCCTTTGTACCCCCTCCAATATATCAGAATTACAACAGAATCCAGGAGACCAGACTTGCGCACCATAGTCCAAGTGAGGTCTTATCAAGGCCTTGTAAAGAGGCAAAATAACATCCTTATCTTTACATGTGTACATTCATTTTAGCATTGCAATTATCTTTTGAGTTGTATTTGCAATCTTTGCCACATGGCCCATAAACTTCAACTTCCTATCTATTAATACTCCAAGATCCCTAGCCTCATCAGTTTCTTCTAGCCTAATCCCACCAATATAATACGACATTGGATATGTAATCATGCCGAAGTGAATGACTACATTTACTGACATTGAACTGACACCCATTTTCCCATGCCCACAATTCCAGCCTATTCAAATCATTCCGTACAGACTGCATATCAGCAGCAGTTCCCGATTACCCTCCCTATCTTTGCATCGTCAGCAAATAACTGTATGTCACTTGTCAAATCCTTTCCAATATCATTAATGTACAGATTGAATAACAGTGGACCAAGCACTGATCCACTTTTTGATATCTGTCAGTCAGCCATCATCTTATCCAGGGTTTCTCACTCTGTGTTCTGCGAGAAGTCTGGAATTTGTCATTTTAGTTTTCTAAGCATTTTTCATGAATAAATATTTTATAGTAGAAATATTCTAAGGAGAATAATATTCGTGAATATGTCAAAAAGCTCAGACTCAGAACTCCTGATAACATCTGTGTATCGTTAATTTTCGCACATCGAAACCTTTCAACATTTGGGAAAGGGAATACCGCTGTTTATGACGGGTTATAAAAATTGCCTGCAAGTGGATTATAACAATGGTGGCATATCCTCTGCTCTCAACACTGAAGGAAATGACATCTGTGTAGCAAATATCAGTGACCAATCAGCAAGGAAGTATAAAGATAATTTTTCTACTGAAATTGAAGATCAAGGTAGTCTGTATCTGGTTCTCAGATCTAGTAATACTGAATACTGTCTTCGCAAGTTCGTATTGCAGTGTGCAAGTGCTTGTTCTGAAACCGGAGTGTTGTGATTTTTTTAAAATAGGAATACAGATTTAAAATCTAATATGAATAAGAGACAAGGCACTTTGTTGAATTTTGGTATTAAGAAATCTCTTATGGAAGGTGTTTGTGACGGAACAGATAGTGAGTCATCCACCTCAACCTACAATGATCTGCAGGATGTATAAAAGGAGGGGGAAACTACCAGCACACAGGAGAAAAAGTCTGCATTCACTCATAAGTACTTATATTATAAATAATATTTGGTGATATTATGATATGTCAATGAAAATTAGCACAAATTTAATGATGGTTTATTGATGCTTTAATTAAATCAATTAAAACACCAATTGAATTAAACTTTAATTGATGTTTAATTAATTAACAACCAATTACCGATTATTAATTAATATTAAAAATTAGCTAAATTACCAATTAATTATTAATTAATACATTACAAAATAACCAAGGTGTTCTGTGAAAATTTCAGGATTTGTGAAGTGTTCCGTCGTAGAAAAAGTTTGAGAAACCCTGCTCTTATCCATGCTAATATTGTATAACCCAAACCCATTTTCTCCAATTTATGCAGCAGTCTGTCATGTTGTATTCTGTCAAAAGCCTTAGCAAAATCCAAAAGTATCATGGTGTATCTGTTCCCCTTGTCTAGTTCAATAGTAACATTGTTATAGAATGTGAGCAAGTTGCTAAACCATGCCCTTCTCTTAGTAAACCCATGTTGTTCATTGCAAAGTAGAGATTCACTGTCAACCCATTTCTGAATGCAGGCCCTAACTAATTTTTCCAAAATCTTCACTTGCTAGTACAGATAGATCATTTAAAGCTCTGAAGTGCTGCAGGCTGGACATTCTGGAAAAGAAATTTTTATTTTTAGTGGATGCATGCTTTCTAGTGATTAACTGGCACACAAATTCTGACCAACTTCAACCAGCCATTTTTCTGTCTTCTGTGCTTTCCATCAGTACCTTATCACTCTTGACAAGACCTTCCCTTCCAAAACTGAATCAACAGAAAGAAAGTGCAAAGTGATTCATAATATCTTGATAACAACATACCTACTTAAGTTTGAAGGTTTAAAAAGATGGACACAGGATTTTCCCCTTCATTTTGGTTGTTAATACCATCTACAGTGACTACACTAACCTTGCCCCAACATGCTTTGCTCATGAAGCTGAACTACATAAACAAATACGATACTGTTGCTGCACTCCACAAATTTCACCTGAACAAATGTCAATGAGGTCCACTATCTCCATGTGCTCTGCAATGAATGATTAGTCATTTTGAAGAAACATGATCATTGGGAGTTAAACTTGGAAGTGGTTGTGCAAATCAATCACTTCACAACAAGTGAATGAAGTTGCTACTTCCATTGTGGAGCAGCCATGAATAACAGTATTGGTTCCTGCAGTGCATATGCTGTATCAAGACACATATAGATGTGCCTTGCGCAACTGTCAGGAAAATTCTATAGATGATTCTACATTTCTATCCACTCAAGATAACCCTGATACAGGAGTTGGGCCTGTAGGACTTTTGAAAGTCGATTAACATTCTTGCTCGAGTAGAGATGAATGCTGCATGGCAATGGATGATTTTGTGGGGAGATGAGGCTCACTTTCACCTGAACAGAGCTGTGAATACCCACAATTGCCCTGTTATGGGCCTAAGATACACAAAATCCACAAGCAATCCAACAAATTCCTTTGCATTCACTCCGAGTTACTGTCTGGTGTGGGTTTTGTCACTGGACCATTCTTTGAGGACGTTCACAAGTCAGGTCCTGTGACCTGCTCAGTTACTGCTGAGGTACTGTGACATGATAAACAATTTTGTTCTTCTACAGCTACAGCAACGCATGCACATCATACTACTCTCAAAAATCAAGTATTACCAATAGCCACCACGGAAACCCAAACATGAATAGGGACTCAAATTTTGCAGAATATTTCAAATTCACAACATGGCTCCAACCTCAGCATCCATTTCCAGCCTGCAAATCCCATCTACTCCTAAAAACTCAAATTCTAATCTCCTCAAGCATTACTTGAGCATTGGCTTTCCTAGTTTGGGTCTCACAAACACATGGAGAGATGAATGTTCTTATCATAGCTTTATAAAGAGGGATAATAACCTCTCTATTTTCACTTGTCAATGTGTTCTTCAACATCCAAATAATCTTCATACTCTTGACTCCTACCTAAAAAAATGTGTCTGTACATATGTTTCCTTTGACATAACATGCCAAAGAATATCCAACTTAGAATCTCCTGCTTTGGGTTAAGCTTTGGCTAAAAAAAAATTCTCTTCGCCCATTATATCACATTCATTTGCTGTCTATTGTTCTCCATATACCATTAACCATTGTGAACTCTTTTGATTTTCTGTCTTTATTATTTATACAGGCATTCCATGGGGTCAAAAGACTACTTATTGTCGGAGATCACACTATCCATCTGCACACCCTTACTAACCATTAGTGATCTCTTGTTTTCTCCCTAATCCTTATGTATTGAAAAAGTTTGTTTGTGTCAATCTTATAGAATCCCTTTAGTAACTTATATTGGACTTTTTAAGTGCTACACCCGAAGCTATGAACTATCTGACCAATATGGATGTAACCTTTTAATTTTATATGTTATTAAAGTGTATCGTACTGCATGTTTTGATATTCATGCCATATGAATAAATAAGTAACTTATAAGTTTCTATCATATCCTTTCTTCTCTGCCTGTCAACTAAACTCTGCAACCCACACATCTTCAATTTATCCTTATAGGGAACATTCTGCAGACCTATCACGAGCTTGGTCTCTAAATCATCTCCACCACCTTCAGGTTCCAGAAACGGTGTCCAAATCTATGCATAATAGTCAACATGTGGCAAAATCATAGACTTATAAAGAGGGAAATACCCTCTATTTTTACTTGTCAATGCATTCTTCAACATCCAAGTAATCCTCTGAGCTATTTTTCCAACTCTTGCAATGTCCTCTGAATTACAAATCTCCATCCACCATTACCCCCAGATTCCTAGTGTCATCAATTTCCTAAACCAGCACCATCGATGATACAAATGTAATATTTGTATCATCAATGGTGACTGGTTTACAAAATAATACAAATATGATACAAAAGTATGTAATCCTTTCATCACAAAGTACATTATTTTACATTTTACAACCTTTGTCCTTTGCCCACCCCACACTGCCAATTTATTAAAATCATTCTGCAAAGATAGCTATATCACCTTTATCAACTACTTCCCTCCTCAGTTTTACATCATCAGCAAACAACTGAATATCTCCCTCAAATCTTCCACTATATCATTAATGTACAAATTAAAGAGTAGTAGTCTTAGTCCAGAGCCCTGGGCACTCCACTAGTCACCCTAATTTGCCTTGATTCCACTCCTCTGATGTTTACAGTCCCCCCCCACCCATGCTACCAACTTCTGTAATAATTTGCCATGTGATATTCTGTCAAATGCCTTTGCAAAGTCCAGCAGTATCATGGTGTAGCCATTTTCTTTATCCAACTCTGCTGTCACCTTATTATAAAATGTGAATAAATTACTGAGGAAGAATTCCCTTTTACAAAGCCATGCTGTTCCGTATAGAGTACCATATTTGTATCCACTGATTCCTGAATTCTACTTTTAATTTTTCAAATACTTTAACCACCACTCCAGAAATATTAATTGGTCTGCAATTGGTCTTGGAACCGCCTTTATGGAATGGAGGTATTTTACCCTCTTTCCACTCCCTTGGAACTTGCCAGAGCTGAGACTTAGATTAAACAACTTTGTCAGAGGCACTGCCATTTCACTTGCACATTCTCATAGCATACAAGCTGAAATACCATCCAGGCCCACTGCTGTATTCACATTGTTATTTTTCAATATACTAAGCACCCCCAGTTTATCTATCTCAATTCTCAACAAAACACTGCTCAGATACCCACCAGAATACTAAAAAACCCCAAATCTCTCGATTACTAGTGACAATGTCAATGCCTGTCCCCTAGAAAATTCAGATCATTAGTGCAGATCTCTTCTCCACATGGAGCAAGATGTATACAACCACTCTTATCCACACACCGTATAGCATTATAAGAATACCAAATGGGATGATCTTTGCAATTTCTATTCCTCTTTCATCTGGCTGGATTATTGTTTCTGGTCATCTCACCAAAACTTATGCATTCAACATATCACCAAAATAATTCTTATTGGTATGGAAACATTTATTCTTCATTCCACACTAAATTCCCTCCTATTTAAGCTGCTTCAAAAGGTGTGCCAAGGCTATTCAAGAATTTAGCATTACCGTAACTAGCTTTCATCCAAAACTCCATCTTCCTATTCTAATTATACTAAAGCCAGGAATAACTCCAAGAAAACTAGTAACACATCCAAAAGAACTTAAAAGCAGGAAGCTTGCATCCTGTTCAAATGGAAGTTATTTGCTCTCTTACCAAAACTATCAGCCGCAACTTCTGTCCAACTTTCTCCCATCATTGACACATGGATGATTCTATCATATCTACACCACCACCCATAGAAAAAGCCACCTTCCTGTCTCTCTCTCCTTCTCAAATTCCTGCACAGTTAACTAGGCAGATGTCTCCTGACTATTTCAAGTACTCAATGAATTACACTGGCCAACAATAAAAAATTTTTTTTCTGCTGATTATGATCTGACACTTGTTTTTTTACTAATTTGGGTGTGCTGATTTCAAATATCAAACCCATTTTTCTCTATCACGTCAGGTTTTTCCGCTATGGCATTTTCTTTTTGCTAATTTATAAGTTTTTGATAGTTTTAAGGAGGCAGTACTATTTAGAGGATCAAAAAAATCGATTTTTTAATATTATTTTCTAAAAGTATGTACTTTTAAAAATCTGTTCCTAACTTTTTTATCAAGAAATTCGAAAAATTCCCGAAGATATAGCCTATTATTCAAAGCGGTGTGCAGATCAGAATCGGAGCGCTCACCGCTCTCGCTTGTTAGTAAACGAATAAATGCATAAGAACCTGCAACGGCATGTACTGGCGCTTTGAATGTGAGAGAGGCCGATAACCAGCCTAATACATTTAGGTGATGAAAAGTAGGCGATGACAACTGCCTAAAACAAATGAATGCTATATGCATCATAGCGAACAAAGAACGATCGAAATCAGTCAATCGTTAATTGATCGTGAAAGTATGATGAGCGCTTATAACGTTTCAATAAAGTCTCCGGTTTTTTTGTCTTGTTAATTGCATGTTAGTCGGCAGTGAAGAAAATACATCATGTCTACTACTTGAAAATGTGTCAATAGTGTAGATTCCTTCTGCTACATTTGTGGCAGCTTTACTGTTCTCAGTCAAAGGACAAATATCACTGATTTCATTAAGAAAGTGTACTTTGCATGCTTTGATGTAAAACTTGCAGATCAGGACAATTCATGGGCTCCAAATAAAGTGTGTAAGTCATGTGTAGAAAATTTACGACAGTGGAGCAAGGGAAAAGGCGTTTGACAGGATACCACATGGAATTCTAATCCGTAAACTACAACATATGGGAATGGATATAGGGTTGGCGAGATGGATAGCTGGGTGGCTGATGGAGAGATATCAAAGAGTAGTTTATTCAGGAGTAGAGTCCAAAAAACGGCCTGTGACTAGTGGTGTGCCACAGGGTTCTGTTCTTGGACCACTGCTGTTTAATCTGTTCATTAACGATATAGGGAAGGGTCTAAGTGGGACAGTTCATTTGTTCGCTGATGATGCAAAGTTGGGTAGGGCGATAGTGAATGCAGAAGATGTCAAAGTCTTGCAAGATGACTTAGATAGATTGGAGTTCTGGACTAAGGAGAATGGATGTCAATTTAATGTGACAAAATGTAAGGTTATGCATTTCGGAGTGAAAAGATTAGCAGCAGTATACCACATTGGTGGAACTGTACTCCAAGAAATTGATGAGGCCAGGGACTTGGGAGTGTTGGTTGATAGGGAGATGAAGTTTAGGGGGCACATTGTGAAAGTAGCTAAATCAGCTCATCAACTCACTTGGTTGTTGAAAAATACCTTGACGAGCAGAGAAAAACAAGTTATTGTACCTCTGTACCGAGACCTGATAAGACCTCATCTCGACTACTGTGCCCAGATTTGGTCACCTCGGTTCCTTCTTGATGGGGAGGAGGTTGAGAGGATCCAGAGGCGAGTGACTAAGATGATAGCAGGTCTATGGAATGAACCATATGAGAACAGGTTGAAGATTTGTGGGTTGCAGAAACTAGTTGATAGGCGGAAAAGGGGAGATATGATTGAGACATTCAAATTGCTAAAAGGATTCTATAGGATTAATTCAGATGATATTTTTGAGATCAGGACTGGTGGTGGGAGAACTAGGGGACACCCATGGAAGCTGGGCAAGAGCGTGGTTAGCAGGGGTGTTAGAGCTGGGTTCTTTACTTTTAGAGTGGTAAATGAGTGGAATAAGCTGCCAGAGTCTGTTGTGGGTGCTATGACAGTGAGCGAGTTCAAGGCAAGGTATGATAGATACTGTGAGAATGTTGAACAGCTGTGTGAACATGATGTTTAGGGCCTCCCTCGATGAGTCTAAGGACTCCTGGAGTAGCCCGTGGTAATAATAATAATAATAATAAAAACGCCAAAAATTAGCTTTCGGCAATCCAATGATTTGGCGTGAACCGAAAAATCACGTAGATGATTGCTATTTTTGTTTAGTTCAGACTTCTGGTTATAAGAAGAAGAATAAGAAAAAATTGTGTATCCAAATCTCGACTCAGCAATTCGGCCAGTTGCTCATTCCAACGAAATAGCCGTGCCAATTTATAAAGGACTTCCTTTACTTGAGAACGAGCATGATCGGGATATGCCAGATGTTCTTGAGGAGCAAGACTCGGATGTTGATTTAGACAATGAAAATTTAATTTCTAGTTCTGGACTGCAACGTTTTACTCAAGCGGAATTGAATGACTTAGTAAGAGATTTGGGCCTATCAAAGGAAACATCGGAATTGTTAGCTTCAAGGTTAAATGAAAAAAACTTACTGGAGCAAGATACGAAGATAACTTTTTATCATAGCAGGGAAAGTAATCTTGTACAATATTTTAAACACGAGCGTGAGTTTGTTTACTGTAACAATGTGTCAGGTTTACTAACTGAAATGAGTGTTGTACAATATCATCCAAATGAGTGGCATTTATTTATCGACAGTTCAAGCAGAAGTCTCAAGTGTGTCTTACTACACAATGGGAATGTATATGGCTCAATTCCTATTGCTATTTAGTCCACTTAAAGGAAACAAATGAGGACATTAAAAAGGTTCTGAAGTTATTAAAATATACAGACCATAACTGGATCATCTGTGTGGATCTTAAAATGGTGAACTTTTTACTTGGCTTTCAAAGAGGATATACAAAGTTTCCGTGTTTTCTATGCTTCTGGGATAGTCGAGCTAGAAACCAACACTGGAGTCAGAAACATTGGCCTCTTAGAATATCCTTAAATGTTGGAGAACAGATTGCTATAAATCAACCTTTAATCGACAGAGAAAAAATCATTTTTCCACCTCTACACATCAAACTAGGTCTTATGAAGCAGTATGTTAAAGCTTTAGATTTACAAGGTGATTATTTCCAATACATATGTGAAAAATTTCCACGACTTAGTTATGAAAAAATTAAAGCCGGTGTATTTGATGGACCGCAAATTAGAACTTTAACGAGAGACCCAAATTTAATCACCTCTATGAACGAAATTAAGAGGCCTGGACTTCATTTACCATGGTTGCGAATAATTTTCTTGGAAACAAAAAAGCATGCAATTACAAAGATCTAGTGGAAACAATGCTTGAAAATGTTCAGCACCTAAGTTGCAACATGAGCATAAAGCTTCATTTCCTATACAGTCATCTTGATAGATTTCCCGAGAATTTAGGTGCTGTAAGCGATGAACAAGGCAAAAGATTTCATCAAGACTTAAAAACTATGGAAGATTGGTACCAAGGAAGATGGGATTCTCACATGATGGCCGACTACTGTTGGAGTATTCAAAGGGATTGCGAAAACAGAACACACAGCAGAAATTGCTACAAACAAAAATTTATTCCCTGAAACTCATGTGTAAGTAAAACTGTTATTTTTTTTTATAAATATTCTTGTAATTTTTAATGACTATTGTTAAGTAGTTATGTATCTAATTATCAGCCTCTCTCGCATTCAAAGTGCCAGTACGTGCCGTTGCAGGTTCTTACGCATTTATTCTTTTAATAACAAGCGAGAGCGGTGATCGCTCCGATTCTGATCTGCGCACCGCTTTGAATAATAGGCTATATCTTCGGGAAGTTTTAGAATTTCTTGACAAAAAGTTAGGAACAAATTTTTAAAAGTACATACTTTCAGAAAATATTAAAAAATCGATTTTTTTGATCCTCTAAATAGTACTGCCTCCTTAAAACTATAAAAAACTTACAAATTAGCAAAAGGAAAATGCCATAGAGGAAAAACCTGATGTGATAGAGAAAAATGGGTTTGATATTTGAAATCAGCGCACCCAAATTAGTAAAAATCAAGTCTCATATAAAAGTCAGCAAAAATTGTGTTGGACTGTGTTATCTTTGGCCAGAAAATAATAGGAAAATTTTTGTAGACATTGGTTAACCAAGTCTCCTGGTGTTGATGGTATTTCTCCAATTGTTTGTGCTCAAGAGTTGACTCCTGATATGTGCTGCTTCTTTATGCTTATTCTACTGGTATTTATCCCAAAACCTGGAAATTAGCCCACAAATAATCCATCTCTATGAAGATTGAATAGTTATCTTCAAATTAATGTCCGATTCCTCTCACCTCAAGTCTCTATAAAACAATAGTAAGATGAACAATATTCACCTCCTACATTCTCTTGAAGTTCCTCAACTAATAAATGACTACCAGTATGGATATCGTTACTTAGATTTTGTAGAGGGCACCTTAAAATTCAGTGTCCTTTGCGTCATTGTCAAAATTTGTTGTGTTGTTCTCACAATTTTGGTAATGTGTCCTCTATATTTTAGATCCCTATCCACAATCACTCAAGATCTCATATTTCCATGTCCTGCAATATATCCCCAGTAAATCTAAATTCTACATCACATCTTTGTTTTCCAAATTTTTAAACCTTATGCTTTGCAACATTCAGTTAGCATTTCCATGCCCATTCACTCAGTCTGGTCAAGTCCCCTTATAATACAATATACGTTCTGCTCATCATAGTTCTTTCCAACATTGCATCATCTGCAAACAACTGAATATTCTCAATATCATTAATATACAGATTAAACAGCAATGGCCCTAAAACAGACTCCTGAGGTATATCGCCAATGAACTTCCTCTTGTGGGATATTGTTTTCCTCCCCCATACTCAACTTACTGTTAACTATCAGACAGCCGATCTGCAATCGAATGTAAATCCTAATCTCAATATCCAACCTGTTCCAATCTAGTTGGACTATCAGCTTGTGGTAATCTATCAAAAGTTTTGCAAAATCTAAGTATACCACTGTGTATCCATCTCTTTCATCCAATGCAGCTGTCACCTTATTGTATACTGTCACATTTTATAAGATCACATTGCCATAATCATCATATGATTCAAGTCTTTTTTTTTTTTTTTTCTTTCAGGAATTTAAGCTGAATATGAAGATGCAATTTTACACAGTACAGTTAGATGGCTTTTTATGGCCTAGTGTTATATAATTTCTTTAAACTGTAATAATGAAATTGATATTTTTATGACAGAAAAAGGGAAAACAATGATGCGAGTATCAAATGAGTAGCAGAAAAAGATGCAGAGATCACTACTATCTTGCAGTGCTGTGTCCTAATGCAATGCAAATAATGTTCACCATACTTGCAATTAGCAAAGTACACTCAAAAACACACAACCAAGTGCTAAAATCAAATAACTGAAACTGAGCAAGCTTGATAAACCTGGCTATATAATAAAGTTGTGTTCAAGATGTAATGCAAACAATATGCACTGTAGCCAGATGGATTGTTTCAACTCTAAAATTTAATTCTTGGACTGTTATTCAGCTTTTCTAAAATTGTGTTCCAGTTCTGAAGATAATTTTATCATTTATTAATGAATTTCAAAGAATATATCTCTGTAACCATTCATTAAGTTTTTAAGCCATCTCCAAATGATAGCTATTGCCCTTTTTTTTTTCTGACATCCTCCCATAGCTTTTGTTTAGCTACCATAATACATATATTATCCTTCTGGAACTAATAGAGAATGCACATATAAACAAAACACTTAATGAGCAATATTAATAAATTCTTATTCCATCTCAGGAAATAACTTCAAAGACTGAATTAGAGGCATTCTACTAATTTCTGGTAAACAGTTGGTGTATTGTGATCCACTTGTCTTTAAATGCCTTTCTGTTAATCTCAGATTGTATAATGATGCATTTATCTATATGAGAGTGGCTAATCTGAACTAAAAAAGCCCTCAAAGATCCCTGTATCAGCCAACGATCAAATGTTGGTTTGGTTACATGACTTTGTTAGAGGTATTTTCATATTGCAGGCATTTTTTTATTGATATATATACATATATATATTTGTGTGTGTGTGTGTTGATTTAATCAAATTTAAGAAGAGCGAGAAAAGAAGGATGACCTACTGGTATTGAAGACCAGCACACAGTTGCAGCCACTAATATGCCAAGCATGTGAAACTTTTAATAAAAATTCTTCAAATCAGAAGAAACACAATTTTCCTACAGGCAAACCCCAACTTACAGACAATGCATTCATGGAAATGTGTGTGAGATAAATTGTAATTTAATATGTTTATATGTTTTCGTTAAATTGTTTAACATGTTTCTGAAATAAATTACGTTAATACGAAGATAGCAAAAATGAATTTCAAAATAATTTATTTTAATTAATTAGATTAATTAAACAAGATTTCCTTTTTGGTTCTTTGTGGAAAGAAATAAAGTATAATATACGTAATAACCATTAGTCCATAACCAATATAAAGTTATTACTAAGGTATTAAACAGTAAAACTATTATAATACGATTCAAAAATAAATTATTTTTTTTAAAATTTCTTTGTACTTTTTTTTGGCAGGCCAACTCTATTAATGCCTTGTGTGTATAATAACTAAGCACAATTATTATAGTTTTCATTCTGAATCCAAATTGTCAAATAATTAAAATGATTGATGTTATTAATATAAACAGATGAGGCAAGTTTTTTGCTGCTTTCAGATCAATTAAGTAAATCCAGTTTCTACTGAAATCAGTAAATTTTTTTTTTTTTACTTTCATAACATGCCTGTTTTTCATATTTCAAGAGTAATAAACAAAACAGAACAGAACAGTATATTTCCATATTGTGTATATTGTGCTACACTCAGAAAATTTTCTCTACACAGAAAGAGAAAAATTACTGAACTAAACATTTTCACACAGTTATGCATAGCAAAATATTGGTGAACTTCAATTTTCTCTACACAGAAAGAGAAAAATTACTGAACTAAACATTTTCACACAGTTATGCATAGCAAAATATTGGTGAACTTCAAGAAATGTAAAATGTTTATGAACATTTTACATTTCTTGAAGTTCACCACGGTTCTGCATTTATAAAATGAATTGGGAGCTGCAAATTATTAGTCCATGCAATGTTCGTAAATACAAACGTACCTATAAAACTTCTTTATTAGGTTTTACGTACATTTAACAATATCTGATATAAAATAATCCCTAAAAATAAACAGTCTTTTACAGGGCATTGGCTTGACTCATAATACACAACTTTCCGTTTTCCTTAATTTCTTATGACACAGTTGGCTCTTGGATATATCATTCAAGAGCTAACTTTATATATATGTGTATGTGTATATATATTATATATCAACAATGTTTTTTCAGAATGCATCTATGTAAATTGAAAAATCAATATTTTAGTTTTGCAACTGCATAAAGACTTATGTTTTGTGAAGCTTTAAAATAAAGTAAAGATACCAAGTTATATACTTGGTTTAATCCAAGTGTAAGCAAACAAGTTTGAGCCTGTACTATTTTCAGGACTAGAACAACTCATACAATATACAATACCTTAATTTTATGAAGCTTGTGAAATTAATAAGGGTTGTTTAAATAATAAGACAATCATTCATCTCAATGACATATTCAGACTAGATTTACAGTGATACTGCTGGACTTTCCAAAAGCCTTCAACAGGATACCATACAGAATTCTAATTAATAAACTGCAGCACATGGGGATGGATATAGGGTTGGTGAAATGGATAGGAGGGTGGTTGATGGAGAGATCAGAGTAGTTTATTTAGGAGTAGTCCAGAAGAAGAGCTGTGACTAGTAGCACCACAGGGCTTTGTTCTTGGGCTGCTACTGTTTAATTTGTACATTAATGATATAGGAAAGGATCTGTTCAGTTGTTTTCCTTTTTTTTCTTCCCACATTTGACGTCAGTAGACACCGTATGGTCACTGCCGTACCTCACATGGTTTTGGCAATGATATTTTCTGCTAGAACAAGCGGTAGGGTCGCAGATTCCCTTTCCACACAAAATTTGTAGGACAATCACAAACATCCATGCCCAGGGCGGAATTTGAACCCACAGCGGGATTTGTTTTCCAATGATGCAAAATTGGATAGAGCAATAGTTACAAATACAGATGATGTTAATATTTTGCAGGATGATTTGGATAGACTGGCAGCCTAGGCAAAGGAGAATGGATATCAGTTTAATAGCAAAGTGTAAGATTATGCATTTTGGAGTGAAGAGATTACCAGCTATATATATTGATGGAACTGTATGAGCTCTAGTAAATTGACAAAGCCAGGGATTTGGGAGTATTGGTGGATAGGGAGTTGAGGCTTAGAGGGCACATAGCAAAAGTGGCTAAAGCAGTTCATCAGATTACTTGGTTACTGAAAAATACTTTGACGAGCAGAGACAAGCAAGTTATTATTACTCTTTATTGAGCCTTGATAAGACCCCACCTTGACTATTGCATGCCGATCTGGGCACCAGGATTTATGGGTGATGAGGAAGAGGTGGAGAGGATCCAGAGGTAAGATGGTAGCAGTTCTATGGAATGAACCTCATGAGAACAGGTTGAAGATTTGTAGGTTACATAAATTGGTTGACAGGCAGAAAAGGGGTGATATGATTGAGACATACAAGTTACTGAAGGTTTTTACAAGATTAATACGGAGAAAATTTTTCAGAACAGGTCTGGTGGTGGGAGAACTAGTGGCCATCCTTGAAAATGGAGCAAACGTGTAGTTATCAAGTGTGTTAGAACTAGATTTTTTTTTTTTTTTTTTTTTTTACTTGGAGAGTGGTGAATGATTGGGATAGGTTGCTGAGATGTTGTGGGTGCCATGACTGTGAATGAATTCAAAGTATGATAGATATTGTGTAAATGTTGGATAGGGCTTGGCATGATGTTTAGGGCCTCCCCTCAATGAGTCTCTAAGGACTCCATGGAGTATTCTGTAATAATAATAATAATAATAATTAGTTGGAATTATTTTTCAGTAATAAACCTACAAAGCTAATATATTGTGTATAAACTGTGTGTTTCCTTGATCGGTTCTGCAGGGAGGAAAAAACACTGTATTTTAAGCAAGGCATCATCCTTCACCAATTTGGTCTTCATTCATTAAAAAAAAAACGTTCGCATGTGAGATTGACTAACCCACTTTCAGCTGAAAAACATGTAAAGGTTTTTATCCAAGAAGGGACTCAGTCAGGTCTTTCAAGCTAAAGAGTATCATCACTATTAATTGTACTACAGAGGCAACAACATTTTTAGGAATGATTTACACTGCATTAGAATTTGATGGAATTATCTCCAATGCAATTAAGACTAAGGTCAGTGTACAATCTGATGAGATTTACAGTGCATTAACACAATACAAACAGGAAGTAAGCAAATGAAATCGACTGCTTGCATGTGCTAAAGTAACTGGAGCTACCTTGATCTTTCTTGAACTGGAAATATTTTGTGATAGTGGAGAAACGATTATCACAATTGAGACAAATAAGTCCTTCGTATGAATTGATTATTTCTTTCAATCTTGGAAATTCCAACAAGAAAGAGCGAACCAAGCATTCCAGTTTTCTATTTCAGCAGGAAATTAGGAACTTATATTCAGAAGTCACACCAAAAATAGGAAAGACAAGAATCACTGCATTAAAAATAGCTCCTGGAATGTTAGTGGTGATATTAATATTGCAGAAGTGTATAATGCCAAATTTGGTATAATGGGAAGTACTAAGATAAAAGCATACAAACTGGTAAGAGAAATTTATTGCAATTGTCATGTGCAACAGAAAAAATATTCCCAAGAGGTTGCAGAACTAATTGCAATATTAATACTGTATGTAAGAGAGATATGCAATCATCTATAGAAAATGCACAATAGTTCAATGACAAAAAAGCATTAAAAGTCTAAATTTTGAGTGGTCAGGAAGTACACTGGCTTCTATAAATTTAAGAACAAAAAGAAAAATCACAATAACTCAAACTGTAGGATCAATTTTTATGCAATTTGGTGAAAAGTAGTATATGAGATTTGAAACACCCACAAAAATTGTAAACAAATAGTTAATACAATAACAGAAAAACATGATCAAAATGAGATTGTCAGAGTGCCTCAATAAGGAATGTGGTTACTCCTCACAGCAATACAGCACTCACAACACTTCATACTGTTTATAATGGTGTCCAGGAGCTCAGTTGGTAATTCTCATGTCTTGAGGAAGGGGGGGGGGGGAGGGGATTGACAGCAGCAACACATCTATCTAGGATATCCTAGACATACTCAATAGGATTAAGATCAAGAGACCTCACTGGCCAGTCCATACTTACGATAGTCTTCTTTAAGATATTGGTCCTCACAATGAAGATGAACATTATCGTCTTGTAAGATAAATGTTTCCCTCTATCACACCCACATACAGAATAAATATTGGAATTCTGGACTTTGTTTCTATAAGCTGCAGCATTCATAGTTCTGCTAAGAAGCACAAATCAAATCATCACATTGAGTCCACCATAAGTGTCTTTTTCATGGATATTAGAGGGATAATAATGTGTCTCAGGTTCTCTCCAGATTAGAGCATGCGTGGTATTGCTTTTTAGAACAAACTGGGACTGATGTCTAGTTGATGTGGAGCTGACCCATTTCAAATGTTCTCTTCTGTGGTGTAGGAATAGTGACACTCGAGATCACTTTTGTAAGCAGCAACACATCTATCTAGGGCATTCTATACATACTCAATAGGATTAAGGTCAAGAGACCTTGTTGGCTAGTCCATATGTATGATAGTTTCTTCTTTAAGATATTGGTCCTCACTCAATGTAGATGAACATTATCGTCTTATAGGATAAATGTTTCCCTCTATCACACCCACATACAGAATAAATATTGGAATTCTGGACTTTGTTTCTATAAGCTGCAGCATTCATAGTTCTGCTAAGAAGCACAAATCAAATCATCACATTGAGTCCACCATAAGTGTCTTTTTCATGGATATTAGAGGGATAATAATGTGTCTCAGGTTCTCTCCAGATTAGAGCATGCGTGGTATTGCTTTTTAGAACAAACTGGGACTGATGTCTAGTTGATGTGGAGCTGACCCATTTCAAATGTTCTCTTCTGTGGTGTAGGAATAGTGACACTCGAGATCACTTTTGTAAGCAGCAACACATCTATCTAAGGCATTCTATACATACTCAATAGGATTAAGGTCAAGAGACCTTGTTGGCTAGTCCATATGTATGATAGTTTCTTCTTTAAGATATTGGTCCTCACTCAATGTAGATGAACATTATCGTCTTATAGGATAAATGTTTCCCTCTATCACACCCATATGAATGAACATAGGAATTCTGACCTTGTTTCTGATGTCTGTATATAGTGGAAGCAGATACCACTGTTCCTGCAGCTGATGTGAGATGAGATCACAGATAGCAGTCACCCACTGCTGTTAGCCCATGGCCTTCTTTCACTGTATCTCTGAGATGATGTCTGTGACTATTGGAATTGGTCACACAGTCTGTGAACCAGAACAACTCGCATGCAACCATATGGCTACCTCCAGCTAACTTTGTTTGGCCTCTAGTCTTACAATGGCAATGCCACCTGAATTCATCACTTAAATGATGTCTTGCAGTGATATCTAAGAATTTTGCTATTACAAAATGTTTTGTTCTCACTCCAGAGATGAAATGGAATACCTGCTTTTATGCCAAGGCTCATTTGCATATACCCACAATATATGCAATATATGCACATTGGATAGAAATGGCATACTTGAATAATGTTTAAGACAAGATGCTTGCCATATGAAAGGTGGATCTAACAGTCATGACAGATCCACCACATATTAATGAAAACTTTTAAATTCTTGGGTATACTTGCAGAAAAAAAAAATGGAGTTAAATTCTTCAAACATTCTTTTCTGAAAAATTCATGTTACAGAGCACAATTCAGAATTCTCAAAACAAAAATGATTTCTGCATTGCTATTGCTAGATGCTTTTGAAAAACACTTGAAGAGACAAATATCTCTTCAGATGTGTTTCACATGTCAATTCTTTTGCACGAATGCATCCATTCCTTCAACTGACCAGTACTGATTAATCCTTGATGTAAAGAAAAAAAGCAAAACTTTTATTTTAACAGAGCATCAATGGATCAGAACATATTTTTTTTTTTGGCTGCAGCTCTTTTTAATTAAAAACATTAATGAAACGATAACATATAGATTATAGATAGTGATGATATTAATAAACAGAATAGTAAGATGACACTCGATTTGAATCATAAAATTTAAAATCTGAGATAATATAAATAAAAGATTTTGAAGTGTAAAAATGATAGGATATTTATTAAAAATGGAACACGGAAAAAAAATTAATCCAGTGATGAATGATGTGATATTAATAATAAATACTATAAAATTAAGTCAAAATATATTAAAAAAGGATGAAGAAAGATAAATCACAAATTTTAATCTTTCTGTACTTAAAGTACTGATATGATCTCAAAGCTTCTCAAGTGAACAATATTTTATCATTAGTCAACTCACATGACAGTTGTTCAATAACAACTGTCATGTGAGTTGGATAAATTTGTAAAAGCTGTTAAATTTCACTAGGATTTTTATTCTGCTTTCAGTAATTGTTTTTTAGTTTCATGTTTACCTTTGTTGGATTCTGAATATATAGAGATTAGAGTAATTATTATTTGGTTCAGAATCCAACATGATCTTCCATCACAAAGGCTAGACTTGTAAATATTATTTAATGTAAACAACTTATTTTACAAATTAATATTCATATAACTACTTTAATTTTGTCTAATATCTAATTATTTAATCAAAGATATATGTATTAATAATGAAAAGACTGTATAAAATATTAAGCTATTTTAATTATTACTATGTTAATATTATAAGAACTTGTATTTGATAATTTAACTGCGCATTATTTGAAATGTAAACATAACAAAACAAAATATTTTATTATATTTTGTTTTGTTGTCATGGAAACGTATGTTAGATAGCTTGCACGTTTTTGGAACACCACGTGAGGAGAAGGTTTATTGAAAAGAGTTTTAGATCAGGAGAACAATTTAGGCAGGAACAACGGATATAAAAAGGAAAGAATGCTGAGAATTAATTGAGAGAGAAATGAGAGGATTGGCATTAGGTTGGAATCGGAGCATTCGGTAATCACAGTACGTTAATAGCGAGTCAGCAAGTCACTCAAGCAGCTAAATAAGGTCTACTAGTCGAGAAGCGGTTAGCTAATAAGTTGTAGAATAACAATTATAGCTACGGAAGACAGCTGAGTGACTACTAAATAGACTAGCGATACTTGAGTTGAGATTTAATTTCAGCACCGACCATTCAAGGACACACGGAGTAACTAGAGAATTAGTAGAGGCTGTATAGTTGAAATTTAACGATAGCTATGTTTAGAATTGTAGTGTCTAAAGAATTAATTGAATGCTGGAGGAATGAACAACTGTGCATATAAAACCTCAAGCTAAGGAATTATTGTGTGTTGCCTTATTTCATAACTGATCAGTAGTATTTCATGCAAGAACTTTTGTTTGTGTATTGTGACCGATGATTAATTCAGTTATTGCCTAGAAGAATTATTTTAATGAGTGCCGTTTAACGTTTAAGATGTTTACAGTTATAAAAAGTGTTTGCATATAAGTTGATTAAGAAAAAAGATTATTGGTAAGATTATTCCAACCATTAATATTCCTATACAGAGAAGTGTGTCAGGTTCATCCTAGAATTTCCTTATATCAACAGTAATTATTCCGAAGATTAGCTGAGGTGTAAATTTAAAAGTGTTTGCTTGTAAAGAGGTGTTAGTGCAGATTTTATTGTATTTGGAACTTAAGGAACTGTGAGAAGACTGTATTAGAGATAACAGATTTACCATTATCTGAGTTTGTATGACAGTATTATCAGAAAGGCTGAAGTGTTTATAATAACTTTAGTGTTTTGATCTTAAATGTAAAATTTGTGATTCTAAAATTAAATGTTTGTTTTTGTTAATCAAAAGTTGTGTTTTGCCTGAATCTCTTTTACTGCACCATTCATAAAATATTCGAACCAAAGTGGGTAAATTGAGTAAGTTAAATATACTCGGCCAGTATATATAATAACAACATATAAAGGAAGGGTAGTTGGGAGTTGGTTTATCTTCAATTCTTGAACTAATTCAGATATAAAGTGGCGCAGTCTTTAAATATAAATTTTCTTTATATTTGAATTAGAAATCAACTTACAACTTATCAACTAGTTAAGAACATCGTAATGTCGGATCCAAAGTATGAGTTAAGAAGAAGTAGGATCCAACACCTTGTACTTTTGCAAATTAAAGAAAATAAATTAATAATCACATCATACAAGAAAGTACAGAACAATCCAGTAATTTATACTTCAATAATATAGTTGCTTTATAAGAATTAGCAATGCTTTAAGATTTACCAACTACTTACATTTGAATGTGCATCTTCTGTCCACTTCTACCATTTGATCATTGCATATACAACCAAGCAAGTAAGAACACTGGGAATTAATATCTACCATTTTTGAGCACTGTTCTGAACTTTCACAAGATTCGTAGAGTCTTGTTACTTTAAAAAATCAATCAACATAAAATGAAATAACTTAATAACAATTAATATGAACATAGTAAATAAGTATTTAGTTAGAAATTATGTACTTAGTATACTTGAATATGTTGGTAGTTGGTACAATTTCTAAAAATATCTCATGTGTGGGGAAAAAAAAAAAGTGAATCAAGTACTGAAGAAAACAAAGGAGACAAAAAACACGATTTTTAGGAGTCCCTGATTTTTAGGGATTACTCTCCTAAAAATTCAGACATACTATATGGCTGGTATTATTATTATTTTTAAATCATGAAAAAAATTTTAAGAGAGTCCCTAATGTTAAGGGACTACTCTCCTAAAAACCATTTTACTTTCATCTGCCATTTTCTTCTGTTCATGCCAAAATTCTCAAGGGACCTTAAACAACATAAATGCTATTCTAAATTTGACTAAAACGGGTGCAATGTACAGTGTCTGTAAAAACAAGCAAACCCCCTTCCTTCCTTCATTTCATGTTTGACAAGAAATTATATTCTTTTCATTCATATTTTACTCTTAAACAAACATTTATGTGTGAAATGACTGATTAAAACCAGTCTGGGAAGTGAAGCCCTGCAAGGCAGCAGGTCTTCTAAGAGACACTGCTAACTGCATCACTTCACCTAGATATTGGTCACCTCTAGTATCAAATTTGTTTTGCTAACATTTCCTCTCTTATTCTAAAAGAATAAGAGGAAAGGTAAGATTAACTCTGCATACACATTCTTGAATACTAACAATGTCAAGTTATTTTCTGGTTGTTAACTATTTCTAATCCAGCACTCAGATCCATATGTTAGAAACTTGTTTAGACACCATCTTGCATGTTGCTAGTTGTATGTTTTGGTTAATTTCTCTCTTATTCCATATAATTTATTTAACTGGCTAGCCACCAATATTTTACTTTTAATTTTTTCCTGTATTAGTTTACCAGTAAGACTGAAATTGATGTTTCCCATGTTCTGCCCATTTTCATAATTTTTTTTCTTGTCAGTGCTGATTTTTTACACTACTGTAATAGCAGTTATTTAATTTAGTTACCATGTTCTTACCAAAGTTTTCCATAATTTTTGTTTACCTACATTAACACAAAGCTTAGTTTAGCTTTCATACAATTTCCTCTCTATTCTTATAGCACTTGCTGACATGTCATGAGCTTGCAAAATCATTCCTTTTATTCCCAGGACTATTCTAGCTTCTTGACTCCACAGTAAAGATTTGATCCCCCCCGTAAAAAAAATCTTACACACAATTGCACCACATACCTTCTTATCAAGATTAACATTTTCTTCAGATTTTACCAGTGGGTCAGTATAATCAGTCATAGTCAGTATGACTATGACTTTTGCATTAATCCAACTTTGGCATCTTCTTGAGTCTAGCTCCCAATGATGAGACCTCAATAAAAGTCAGACCCAGTCTGGGTAGTAGTCCCAACCATAATGCATAGCATATACACATTCAAAAGGAAATATGCATTGTACTATGGGATGCTAAGGCAATTGATGTAAAGTCAACAGTATCATTATACAAGTAGCCTAGTTGTGAAGATATTTTATGTGTAAACTGTATGCTTACAGTTGGATAAAGGATTAAATAAGAATATAATTTGTCAAGAGTATAATTTACTTTGTAATCAAGTGAAAAAAAATTTTGTACATATTTTTCTTTTCGATCTTTTTCTTATCGATCTGATGAAGTCTGGTTCAAGAGTTAAAGACTATTTTGTTGCAGTTGTGCTATTGCAAAACTCTGTAACATTAGCAATTTTTTCTAGAATATTACATTAGTTTTCAGTGAATTTATTGTAGTTAGTGCATTTAATGATATAATACTATAACTGTAGAGATATTAATAAATTTAGGTTGTTTTAAAAATTGCACCAAGAATCTACAAGAACAAAACACAAGTTAACAAAAATGCCACAGACGGAAATCTTTAGAGATGAGCAGAAGCACTGCAGTCAGTAGCGTTAAGGTAAGGTTCAAAGTACTACCTGGGGCAGACCGCCCTCCCCCTAGCTACACCACTAACTGCAGTACCAGTATGAAGCTAATTTGACAGCACTGAAATAATTGACTACAACAAATTATTAGACAATTGATGAGAGAATTAAAATGAGAAATGATTCAAGTAACTCAGACAGGACAAGAAAAATGAGCAGAACAAGTAGAAAGATGTAACAATGAATAATAATAATAATAAGGTATGTCACTTCAAATATAAGAAAAACAAAAGTGATTCAATCATGGAATTTGTACTTGCTGAAGGAGTCACTACCTTGAACTTCCATAAGCAAAAATTAAAGATATGGCAGTGTTTGTTGGAATTAATGATTTAAGTAGTGATAAATATAGTATGAGAGAGGAAGTAAAAGTAAAAGAACTATTAGAAAAAACAAGCAAGAAAAGTGAGAAAAAAAAAAAGTAACTTATTATGACAGCACTGAATTAGGAGGGCCACAATACCAAATGATTTAATGCACAGATTGTGTAGAAGAAATGGACAAGAATTTTTGGATGTGTGGAATGAGTATGATGGTAGAAAAGATTAGTATAAGAGGTATGGCCTGCATTTAAATTGATTGGCATCAAGAGAAGTTATTAACTGGACTGAGATCTAATGAAGTAAAATCAGGGAAACTAGATCATCATAGGACGAATGGTTAGAAAGTGTGTGCAAGTTCAGATTTTGGTATGTAAACATGATAATGATATGAATGTAATTAAGCGTGATTGTGAACCTGCTGAAGGGATAGAAATTTACACTTTGGATATTTGTGTGTGTGTGTGTGTGTGTGAAAAAGAGAAAGATGCCTAGCCAGACCAAGCAGACTGTAGAAGCAAGCATAAGAAAAAGCTAGAAGGTAAGTTGTTATTCTATACACAAATGCCTGGAGCATCAGAAATAAAGGACTACATAGAAGGTGTTCCTTGGTGAATATTTTCTGATATACCTATCAAAGTCAGATTAAGGACATGATGAATTATATATGGTGAGGTGTTGCTACTGACCTGGTGATTTAACTGCTCAGGACGATGAAATGCATCACTAAATACCCTACAATGGAAGATACACTAACAAACGACCTTGCAGTCCTAGATGAATACTTCAGCAAATGGAGATTATGCCCAAATCCTAGCAAAACAGAAGTTTCATGCTTCCACCTGCACAATAACCAGGCTAACAAAGAACTCATGGTCTACTTCAACCACAAACTGCTATGTTACAACAGATTCCTGAAATATCTGGGCATCACTCTGGATAGAACATTATCTTTTAAACCACATCTCATTAACACAGCATCTAAGCTAAAAACAAGTAACAATATATTGCAAAAACTATGCAGAACAACTTGGGGTGCCTCAGCAACAATGCTTCGCTGCACTGCTCTTGGCTTCGTTTACTCTACAGCTGAATACTGCTCACCAGTATGTCTAAACATCGCCCATGTGTGTTTCATTGCTGCCCAGCTTAACACCACCATGCACCTTATTTCTGGAATTGTAAAATCAACTCCAACCTACTGGCTCCCAGTGCTAAGCAACATCCCGCCTCCACACATCCAACTTTCTTCTACATGAATACAGCAAAATCACGGAAATCCAAAATCTTCCAATCCATGAAGACATCCCACCCCTAGAAATAAACAGGCAAAAGTCAAGGCACCCTCCAATCTTAACAACAAAAAAACTTGCAGAGACAAGTTTCAACATGAAGGAGAAGTGGAAAGAGTCCTGGTGTAACACTTCAACAGGGACCTTCCACGAATTAGCGGACCCAATACAGATACCATCATGTAACATCATTTTCTATATTGGTTTAAGCCAATAAGAATACAATTTGGTTGGCTAAATCCCAAATTGCCAGCCCATCCTCGTTCGTTCAGTATCCAGGTAGATACCCAACAGGGCGCACCACGAGAAGGTGAGAATTGGACATTAGGTCAGAAGCCCTGGTCGATTCTCTGCATTCCTTTAAAGGCTATGTGGAGGTCTCCTCTCAGTTATACAGCTTTGACCATTAAGCACCCCTAAAATGATGGTACAACATGACAAAATTTCATGCCGGCTGGGGCGTCACCCGGTTAAACAAGGCCCGCGTTGTTTTCGCCAGGGAACCAGGGCGAACAGTGAAAAGTCAGCTACTGGAACAAATCTGAAAGCACACCCCTTACTCAACATCACCAGAGTTAAAGATTGGTACTATCAACATAAGAAGCCTGAATGGCAAAGAAATGGAGCTAGCTGAAGAATTAGATAAGTAACAGATCGACATAATAGGGGTGACTGAAACAAAAAAGACAAAAACTAGTGAGATCTTTCTGAGCAATAAATACAAAATGTTATATTCAGGAAATGACCATCAAATAAAAGAAGGAGTAGCCATGGTATTCAACACAAAATACGAGGCTAATCTTCTTGAATGGCAGGCAGTCTCAAGTAGAGTGATGTGGGCAAATATCAAAATGGGGAATTGGACAATGAGACTTATTTGTGCCTTTGGTCCCACAGAAGGTTCTACAAAGGTAGAAGTGTAGGAATTTTTTGAGGCTTTAGAGAAAGCAGCTGACACAATGAAAACGGAAAAGTTGGTCCTTGTTGGGGATCTAAACAGCAGCATAGAAAATGATTGTCAGACATACAAAAATATTTTGGGAAAATTTGGACAAAAGAGCAAAGCTAATAATAATGGCAAATATCTGTTGGATTTCTGCTCAGGACATGGACTGGTTATTACTAGCACCATGTTCCAACATAAAAATGTGCACAACTTCACATGGAGAGAAGAGGCAAGGAATAAGAAAAGTCTCATTGACTATGTTATTGTTGATAGTGATGTTTTCTCCCTGGTGCAGGGCACCAGAGTGTACAGAGGTTTTGAAATTGTAAGCGATCACTATTTAGTCTTGAATTTCATATTGAAAAGAATAACATGTAAGAAAGTTTTTTAGTGAATAAAAGTTGAGCAGCTCTCAGATGTGAACTGTAAACTAAAATACACAAAGATTATTGAAGAAAATATGAAAGAGTTTGAGAACAGGAACCAAACCTTGGAGATTCAGTGGCACGCCTTGAAGAAAACCCTGATTGATTCAGCCAGAAAGGCATGTAGTGAGGTTGTCTGCAAGGATAGAAAAATCGGAACTCCATGGTGAACACAGGAAGTTCAAGAGGCAGTGAAGGAAAAGAAGAAAGAATATCAAAAGTTCCTGTCAAATAAGTCAGCTTGTGCTCTTAGAGAATATAGAGACAGATGTAAGAAGGCGAAACACTGTGGAAAACTAGCTAAACAAAAGTCATGGGAGGACTTTGGCAAGAATATAGAAAATAAGTATCAAAAAGGTGGCAAAATATTCTGGAGGTTGTTGAAGAAGCTTAGGAATGGAGGAAAGAGTGCTGTTAAAGGAGTTAGAGATGATAAAGGTGACATAAAAACGGAACAAAAAGATATCCTTGAAATATGGAGTAATTACTTTGAAAAACTGCTAAATGAAACAAGCAGTGATGACAGCACAGTGGTAAAAAACACTGACCAGGCATGCAGTCAGGAATACATATCCATACTTGAAGTAGAAAAAGCCATCAAAGGCTTGAAATGTGAAAAGGCAGCAGGAGTAGATGATATTCTACCAGAAATGCTGAAGTATGGTGACATAAAAGTCTTGCAGTGGCTGCACTGCATAGTTCAGAAAGCCTGGACAGAGGGACAAATTCCATATGATTGGAGTAGAGCTCTAATAGTACCCATATAGAAAAAGGGAAATAAAACTGAATGTGAGAATTATAGAGGTATTTCCCTACTGCGTGTTTCTGGCAAGATCTATGCAAGTATACTTGAGAAACGGTTGTGAAGAATTGTGGAAGAAAAGCTTGGTGAAGAATAAGCTGGATTCAGGCCAAATAGAGGCTGTCAGGATCAGATCTTCACTTTACAACCAATAGTTGAGAAAGCATGGGAATATAACAAAGATCTGTATTTAAGTTTTTTCGATCTGGAAAAGGAATATGACAAGGTGCCAAGAGAGAAGCTATTCTATATGCTACAGTTATATAGTGTCAATGGGACATTATATCAACAAATACTTAGTCTTTATTTGAGTTGTAAGTCAGCGGTTAGAATTGAAGGAAGTACAGGAAGATGGTTTAATGTTAAATCTGGTGTGAGACAAGGATGTACATTATCCCCTCTGTTATTCATTATCTATATGGATCACATTATGAAGGAAAGTGGTATTAAACATGATATCAGAATTGGAGATGTTAATATCAGCTCTTTGCTTTATGCGGATGATGTTATACTTCTAAATAAATCCGCTACAAGTTTGCAAGATTCCCTGACTAAATTGAATAACTTTGAATAACAAAAATTGAATTGTAATAGATATGGTATGAAGGTCAGCATTAAAAAGACAAAGACAATGAAAATAGGTAGAATCGTTGAAAATGTCAACTGTGTTGTGAACGGGGAACCTGTGGAACAAGTAAAACATTTCAGCTACTTAGGCACGATTTTTACTGAAGATGATACGATACAAAGTGCGTTAGACGATAGAAATGTAAGATCTGATAATGTTGGCGTCTTGACAAGTAACAGACTGATTTGGAGGAAAATTGTAGATAGGAAGTTAGTAATGATGTAATTTTTTTTCATGTAATACTATCATATCCTGTACACCCCTTGAGGGTACATGGCAGGAATTTGATGATGGTAAATTAAATATGGAAATAGACAACAGAATCAACAAAGCTGGTATAGTAGGCAGTCAAATGAATAAATTCATATGGAATAAGAGAGAAATTAGTCGGAACACTAAATTAGCTGTATACAAGACAGTATTTAAACCATTTTAACTTATGGATCTGAAAGCTGGGTCAGAAGTAAAACACTTGACCAAAGACTAGAGACCGCAGATATGAGAGTCCTGAGAAAGATTAGAGGCGTGAACAGATGGCATCAATGGCAATATCATATTAAAAACGAGGATATTAGGAAAGAACATGACATTGTCAGCAGAGCTAATCTCAGGTGGTATGGTCACTTAAACAGAATGGGCGAGGAAAACGACCCAGAGGAAGACCAAGATATAGGTGTATTGATACGGTACAAAGTGCTTTTGACGATAGAAATATAAGATCTGATAATGTTGGCGTCTTGACAAGTAACAGACTGATTTTGAGGAAAATTGTAGATAGGAAGTTAGTAATGATGTAATTTTTTTCATGTAGTACTATCATATCCTGTACACCCCTTGAGGGTACATGTCAGGAATTTGATGATGATGATGATGGATACAGATACTTTCGAGTTTTGACCAACCTCGGAAAACTTGGTCTGTCCTTAACCGAATCCGCACCAACCATGGCGGATGTGCAGACCACCTTTACAAATGGGACATGATTACCTCACCCAAGTGCGACTGTGGATCACCCTGCCAGACAATTAATCATATTACAGCAGAATGTGTCCAAAGTGCATACAGTGGAAACCTGTCGGACTTCATCCATGCTACACCAAGTGCAGTCGACTGGATAATCAACCTAGACATTCAGTGGTAGCATATTCTCGATTCTTGAGTGTCTCTTTTATGACTGTATTATGTCTTATTATTGTACATATGTCTATTACTATGTCCATATATATTAAGGATTAATGTAATGTAACTTTTCATGTGTGAGCCATACACTAAATAAATAAATAACCAAATTACTCGCTTAGTACGAAATGGGTACTAAGCGAGTCATTATTATGGGTGACTAAAATTATATGAATTATATGAATGGGTAGCAAAGAAAACTTATAAGAAAGAATTTATTGAGGTATTGAGAGAGAACTTCCTCAAGCAGCACATTGAGAAAGTGTTAAATTTGATGATAGCATCAGAAGGTTCTCAGTTTAGGATGTGACTGCCTTGGTTTCATCCTTTATCCAAGCGTAAGCGAACAGAGTTTGCATGTCATTAGCCTCTATATACAGATAGTACAGACATGAAGTAACTTCACGTGCAAACTCCATTCTTATACTTGGATAAAGTATTAAACCAAGAATATAATTAGATATATGAAGAGCCAAAGGCTTCAATTCGGCGACAGCCTTTGGCTGTTCATATATCTAATAATTTATTAGGATACCTCTCGGCAATACTCATAGAAGGGTTGTAAGTTCTGTTCGCTACAAACTTGATATTAACTAGGTCTACCTACTCACTGATGAGACCTCAATAAAGGTTGAAACCGGTCTGGGTAGTGACCTCCTCTCATAATGTAGAACAGTAATACAGCTCCTAGGAGCTAAGTTCACATTATGGGTAAATATCAAGAATAGTGATCGGAGCTTGCTCCACCTTAGACATGAGTTGCCTCAGCTTGCACTACCTTAAGGGTCAGTTGCTGCAGTATCCAGGTATTTGCTTACGCTTGGAATCGCTGAACTTTATATAGTTTCTACTATATTCAGCATGAAACTCTTTGAGTTTCTTATTCGGCTAAGAAACGATATGGGATGTAATATCCAAGAATATAATTTCTTGGCATCTTTAATCGATAATATAGCCAAGTGAAAAAACTTTCAATATCTATCTCTAATTCAGAGTATTTTAGTAATAAAGTGTGATACCTTTTGATTACTTATATATGAAACATGACTTCTGGGTCTGGCTCCCACTGTTGAGACCTTAATAAAGGTCAAAACTGGCCTGGGTAGTGGCCCTTCCCATAATGCATAGCATTACACATGTCTAAGGATATGTGCATTGCATTATGGGATACCAAGGCAATTAATATGAAGTCACTTTACGTGCAAACTCCATTTGCTTACACTTGGATAAAGGATGAATATAATTTCTTGGCATCTTTAATTTTTACTATATATTAAGATATTGGCTAGGGCCTGACAGGATATCTTAAGTTATCTGCTGACGATGATGCAAAGATAGGCAGGGAAATCAGAGATGTCCTAATATACATAATTTACAGGGCGATTTGAATAATTTTTTTTTAAAACTCAAGGAATTACTGTATAAAAATATTATCCTCCCTTCAAATCCTTTTAACTTTCTGTGTTATGCTTTGTACAGATACTTCCATGGACACTGTTCAAACGTCATGCATCATTCCTTTACTTTTTTTTTTCAAAAGTATCTAAATGTAAGCACACAACCCCCCCCCCCTGAAAAAAAAAAAGAAAAACTTTCCTTGTCTCATATTCTCAAAAGACTACAAATTCAAGAAGAACAAACATGTTTCTTCTCTATCATCAACCTCTAGCCTATGCACAGAACTAAATATCCTACAGTATCTGCATGTTTTCTTGTGTGGGTGGATTAATGAAATAGTTCATCATATTCAGTTCTCTCACTTATATCAATTATTCTTAGACATCAACATCTTTTTTCTTATTTCTAAAATGGCTGGCATTCATAAATGAGTACGAAACTCACTTCCTGTCATTTTCACCATTGAACTGCATACTAAAAAATTCAATTCATCATGGTTTTAGAGGCTCAAAAAAGATCAGTTTCATTTCAATAACTTTTTTAGTAAAGATATCTAAATTAATGAGAAGAATGGTACTTTGCTACACCTTTTTTTTTTCTGCAACTTACTTCTATACTTTTATTAATAAAGTTCATTTTCATAATTGATGAATGCTATACATAACTGAGTACTCATTGTACTTGTTATTTCACCAGAATTTCAACATGAAGAAAGAAGCATTTACTAACTAAATTGTGCAACTGAAATGTCATATTTCAATAGAGCATCTTAAAAAAAAAAAAAAAAAAAAGTAAACTAGAATAATTACTTAAAACAGATTACTGAATTATGCCAAAACCACTCATGCTCCATAAAAAATTATTTTGCAGTCCTTATGTGGACCAGTCTGCCATTATGCAAAATGAGAAATTAATGAATATGATTATACAGATCAACTATTTAGACTTACATGCTAGTTTGAATTCATTAAGAGGTTTAATGGAATAAATACAGTATATAAAAAAAATTAAACAACATGTTTACTCAATCTTATATTTGGTCTCAATCACTGAGATGTCATTAGGGGAAACAACATTCAAATTGCAAAAATGCACAAAACAATAAGTGGAAAAGATTAGAACTGCAAACCTAAAGTCCTGTAGGAGTCCTCTATAGCTGCTGTTAAACAGAAGTTTAATATAATATTTATTAAGATTAGGTTAGTTTTTAAATCTTCTGCTGATTCTAAAAAGTCTTTCAAATTTATATTTGTTGTGGTGAAGCATAGTTTTTTTCCCATTTGATTCTGTGCAAAGTATTCAAGGCATTGCCAGCTAAACCTGCTGAGCATACTAATGGCAACAGATGTATTTCTTATGCTCTTCTAGGTAGATGTTTACAGACTTTCAGTTTGACCATAATATAAGTTTGAGAGAACAAGGAATTTTATAAAACACTTGGAACAGAGGAAGAGAACTCTGGGAGAGCAGCCATCTTCAGATCACGTTTGAATGCAGTGTAGGGATTGTACTTTTTTTTTTAGAGTTCTGGCTTTTTTCCCCAATGTGTCCTGGATATAAGGAACAATAATAGCATTGCTATAGTTAGCATGTTGATATTCTACCCAGAATTTTGGTTCTGGGTAGAACAGCGATTGCAGGCTTTATGTACAAGAGTTTTGATAACACCATATTGTTGAGATGGGGAGAGGGTTTGATGAGAAAGTTTGTATCTACCTGTGCAGGTGGGTTTTCTGTAACATGAGAAAGAAAGGGTGCCATTGGGAAGAAGTGATTAGAGTATCCAGAAAAAGCAGGTTATTATCGTCATTCTATAGTGAACTGGATTCTGAGGTGCTGTCTGTTAAGATGGAGGAGGAAGGAGTAATGTGTCTGAGCCATGTGGCCAAATAGAGAATACATCAATGTATCTTAGCCAGATAGTAAGTTTGAGAATAGCAGTATCAAGAGCATGTTTTTGAAAATGCTCCATATAATAACAATTGTAGGGGGAGAGAGAGCCCATGGTTGTACCCTTACAATCTGTGTATAAATAGTATCTTTCCAAGTGAAGTAGCCAGAATGAATGGTAAAATTAAAAAGATCAATGATATCAGGGGTAAAACATTTTTTAGTAAATTTATGGTGTCAAAAAGAGGGATACTGGTAAAAAGAGAGGCGATATCAAAGTTTGTCATAATATCGTTATAACCTAAAATTAAATTCTGGATCAACTATTTAAAATGAGTGGAATTTTTAATAAAAGACGAAGAATGTCATGTCAGTGGGGTTAATGATTTAGCTAACTTAAAAAAGGGGGAAAGGAATCAATTGCATCTACTATGGGACAGAGAGGGTTATTGGGTTTGAGTTTTTGGTAATCTATATATCTGGGGGGGACTAGCACTGATGACCAGAGTAGCATTACCCTTATCAGCTCTAGTGATTATTATGCTATTGCTCTGCAAAATTTATGTTGAGGAAATTTCTTCTAGGCAGTAAAGCTCAAGAAAGGACGTTAGCTATGTCAAGTCTGATACTGTGTACAATAGAAGGAGGCAAGTTATGAATACCACGTTTCTATATGCACGTTCTCATCATCATCCCTCTCAAAAATATCGTGCTATTAAAACCCTTGTTAATAGGGCCTCCTATCCAGGCTGAACTCTCCTTTATTTGCTAGACCTTCTTGTCTAATGGTTATAATGTCAAAAAATAAACAAATGAATTGTTCCTTCCATCTCTCTCAACATTGCTAACCATAGCAATGCTATCATTGTTCCATGGGCACCTCAGAAAAAAATAGCCAGAACTCTAAAAATGTATAATCTCTACACTGCATTCAAACCTCGTCTAAAACTTGCTGCCCTCATTTGCTATCCCAAGGATCTGCTCTCTCTCTCTCTCTGTGTTCCAGGTGTTTTACAAAGTTCCTTGTTCCCTCAACTTATCATATTATGGCCAAACTGGGATCTGAAAACACCTGCCTAAAAGAACATAAGAGATAGATCTGCTGCCATAAGTATGGTCAGTCAGATTGCAGACCATGCCTTTGATATCTTGCAGAGAATCAAATGGAAAAAACTACCATGCTTTGCCACAACAAATATGTTGCGTGAATTTTTTTCATAAAAATTTTGAAATACTTTTTTTTGGAAAGAGTAGCAGATTTAAAAACCAACCTAATCTTAATATATATTAAGATGAAAAGCCAAAAGGCTACATTATGAGAAAATATCAAGAACAGTGAGGAAGCTTGCTTCACCTTTGCAACGAGTTGCTGTGGTGTGGCACTACCAAGTGGTCACTTACGCTTGGATACGCTGACAGTTCGTCGGCATGAAACGTTACAGATCGTAGTGTTCGATCTTAGTTTCGCTTACTGGCTGAAAAACAATAAGGGATTTTTATCCCCTTAACTTAATATATATTGTTATATTAAACTTCCCAAGATTTGAAACTTAAATTTTTAGGTCTCCCACCCAAAGCACCAATAGAGGGTGCCCCAACATGACTTTAGGTTTTCAGTTCTGATCTTTTCCACTTGTTATGTGCAATTTTAATACCGTTTCCCTGACAATATCTCAGTGATAGCGATGAAATATAGGAATGATTAAACATATTGTTTAATTATTTATATGTATTGTATTTGTTCCATTAATATCTTATGATGAATGATTATACAGAATATAAAATCAAATTGGTTAGGTGAATTTTTTTCTTAAAACAGGTGAGGAAAAAAGAGAGAGAGAAAAAGAAATACTTACATATTTTATAACATTTTCTTTTTTTGTCATACTGAGATGTAAGTGAAATATAGCCAGGTTGACAAATACAAGTGAGGCCACATATGGAATTTGGATCATATGCTTGGCACTGTTTGTCATACTTGCAAAACTGACCTAATTCTTCTTTATAAGGAAAAGAAATTTTGAATATTAGTGGATAAAAAACTGTACACATCGTTTAGAATAGCATACAGAAAGTATGCATGAAAACATTGAAATTCATTCAAAATCATGTAACAGACAGAATGTTTTCACTGTTTACATATTACAGTATATAGTGCTGTGAATAGCAGATGACTCGCTATAGCACTCATGGGGGGGGGGGGGCATATGGATAATTTGTAATTGAAAGGTTTACTATACTGGATTTTTAAGATGTTCAACGAGGAACTTTTTTTTTTTGGCAGTGGTGGTTTGTTATGATTACTGAAATGACAGTAAATTTTTTTTTTATAAATAACTGGGTTTACTGTTATAATAAACAAACTAAAATAAGTAACCAACAAGTGCACTTCCATGACATTCAGCAGCTTCTCAGAATTACTGGTTAATATTCTATTATATAGTGAAACCTGTGGAGTATTCATAACTAAAAATTCACACATATACCACAATAATTAAATTTAATAATATGTAGATATTTTTCTTAAGTATCTTAAGACACGATGCGTTTACTTATAGATCTTCCTGTTTGTCTGT
This sequence comes from Typopeltis vanoorti, assembly GCF_054136105.1. Lineage (NCBI taxonomy): Eukaryota > Metazoa > Arthropoda > Arachnida > Uropygi > Thelyphonidae > Typopeltis > Typopeltis vanoorti. The sequence continues at coordinate 100,289,624 of NC_143551.1, read as the reverse complement.
AGTAAGACATCTTACTACAAACTTCGTATATGCTCGTATGTTCATAATATAGAGCCCATATATATATATAGCTTCATAAATATATACGTGAGTTTGCATTTTGTGGCATTAACACCAATATAAATGACATTCACCATCACTTAGTCATCCAGACCATACCTCTTACAGAAACTCATGATCATCAATTTCCTGATATGTATCCCAAGGGATGTTCAGGTTACTATGACACTTGTTACTACATGATTAAGAGAGACACAAGTACATCACTCACACTCTAGATATCGTGCAATTATCACTCTTAACCCTTTTACAATTAGGTAATGCAACTCAAATTGCACACTATTACTGGATTCAATTGTTAGACATAACTTATGCACACACTTGGTTAATCTCCTATCAACAATTTTCATCCGAATCAATCTATTACTTGTGAGCACTCCAATATTGTCATATCTAACATTTTGTGCTTCTAAGGGACTTCTGATTGAATCATTCAATCTAGACTTTGATCTTCCCTGGGCCTCTTTCCTGCCATCTTGGCATTAAACACCTGTTTTGCTAACCTTTCTTCACCCATTCTATTTAAGTCACCATACCACCTTACAGAAAATCAAATAGCATTTATATCCATTACTCTCTGCCTCCAATGTACACAGTTCACCATTCCTTTACCACAAGGGTGGCAAATTTAAAATACTCTGCTTTCTACCTCCTCTGGCTCAAGGTTTATTGCCCCATACAGTAATATTCATTTGCTGCATTTACTATTCTCCAAACTCTGATAACTATTCAGACCTCTTCACATTTCTTTCCATGAAACTTGACAATTTACAATCCAGCCATCCAAATAGTGAGGTCATCTTCCTGGGAAAACTCAGCATCCATAATCCCAATTCACTTTCCTTTTCCAGCATCACTGACCAAGCTGGATGAGAGGTAGAAATCTTTGCCATAAGCAATGGCCTAATGCAAATCATTCATCTACCTACACAAATTCCCCGATAATCCTTTTCACTCTCCCAATAGTCTGGATCTCTTTGTAACCTCTACACCGTAGAGGTCACCTACCCTCTCGGCAACTTGGACCACAATCTTGTACAAGTCTCCTCACCCACAGAACACCCTTCCTCAAGCCACCCTCAACTTTGCATCTTCTGGCACTACAAATCTGCCAAATGAGATTATCTCCATTACTTCTCCCCCATTCAATGGTCTGAATATTGCTTCAGCTTATCCAATCCTCTACCTGCTACAACGTCACAGAAATTATCCTTACCAGCATGAAGGCCTTCTTATCTCATTCTACCTCAAAAAAGTCATCAGCAAATCTAAATCCAATTTGATAAAGGCCAACTTGCCTCCTGTCCAAATGGAAACCATGCTTTCTGGTTCCATGTTTAGGCTATTGGACTCAACTTCTGTTCACCTGCACTTCCACCTCCCCCCCTCTCATCCTGGTGAGACCACTGTTATTTTATTCAAGGATAAAGCTATAACAAGTCAATTCAGTCCTACTATACGAGAATCTGATCCAACACCCATCCTGTATTTCCTCTACAATCTATTATACATAGCTGGTACTTATCTAAACATGTGGAAGAAATAACATATCCAGCGTATTCCAAAAAAGATAAACAGAAGTCTGTCAAACTACTGATCACCTCAGTCTTTTCTAAAATAACGGAGAAAGTCATCAATAGCTAATTCTCCACTACACAGTGGTCCACCAATTAATCCGCAACCATCAGTATAGATTCTGCCATTCAAGATCCAGATGATCTCTTAGCTGTGAATCTTGATCTCTGACTTCTTATCATCACCCACTGCTGGACATGTGCAATAGAAAGGTTCAGAGAAACTTGTGCTGTTGCTCTTAACATTTCCATAGCTTTTAATTGTGTCTGGTATCAAGATCTGCTAAACAAACTGTCACCAATGTAATTGGTTGTTAGCTTCCTCTCTGGTCGTTCACTACATGTCATAATTAATGGCTCCCTCTCTTCAAGCTTTATCACTAATGCAGGAGTGTCTCAGGGCTCTGTTTTATCACCTCTTTCTCATTTGCATAAATGACCCACTCTCACTCAACACTAATCCTTCTATTCACAGCTTTGCAAACGATAGCACACTCCATTCATCCTGCTCATTTGACAAATCATGCAGTGCACAGATATCCTAAGCATCAAGATCATCTATAACTAGTGCCTTAAACATTAATCTATGCATTATTCTTCAAGGACAATCTGGTCATGTTCAATGCTACCAAAACACATTCTTGCCTCATTTTTCACCAAAGATCTTGGCTTACATTCCCTTATTCTCAGTAATACACAAATTATCAGACAAGATCAGACCTCTCTACTTGGACTAACATTTACCTCCAGTCTCTCCTGGCACAAGCACATTACATAAATAACTTCCTCAGCATCTGAAAACAAGGCTTTCAGTTTCATTCACAATGTTATTTTATATCCAACCAACTCTTAACTATATACAATTCCAAAATCCACCCACTTAAAATACTGCTCACGTTTGGGTTGGAACATTTAAAACTTGTCTAAAAATTCTTGATGCTATCCAGAGGAGAGTAATTCAGTTTATAGATGATCTCTTTCTGACTGCATTCACAGATGCAATGTTTTGATTTTGTGTCTATTTAATAAGTAATTCAATTTTCATTTCTCCACTGTCAATCATCATTCCTTCACTTCTGTTGCACCTGTTAATATAAGAGCAGAAGTTGGCCAGCACCCCTTTACTGTGCAACTGTAACCACAAAGAACCTGCTTTTCTTCCATCTGCATCTGTCCTCTGCAACAACCTACTGTAAAAAAAGTATTTCGAAACAACTACAACCTGCAAAAAAAGTCAAACTTCTGAGTTTTCACTTACATCCCAGACAGAGGATTGATGGGCTTATAGGTCTTCAACTGTTGTGTACAGGATCAATATATAAAAAATAAATAAATAAAATTAACAAAAATATATACCAATCAACCACTACCAATCTACACTATCTACCAATAATTGTCTGGAGACTATAGTGATTTACAATTGATACCAGCAGGCAAACCCTAATATCAGGTATGTGCACCTTTGGCTTTGATCCTCTCCTGCACTCTTTAAGGGAAGGTTTCCACCAATGTGCAGCAGATATCAGGTGGAATTTGTTTCCATTCCTCCATCAATGCAGCACTGAGTTCAGTGACAGATCGAGGATGTGCTACTCTGGACCTCAATCAACGTCCAATTTGTCTCACAGGTGTTCGATGGGGTTGAGGTCAGGACTCTGCACAGGCCAGGGCAGTTGCTTAACACCCATCTCTTCATACCATTTCATAACAGCTGCAGCTTTGTGGCATGGGGCATTGTCTTTTATTATTATTATTAGACACCTCCAGGGAGTCCAAAGACTCACTGAGGGAGAATGTGCCAACACCATCAAACGATTGGCTCCTTCTAACTACTAACCGTGCTCAAACCTGCTTAACCTTTTGCGAGCCATTAGCAGCAGAGGCTCTACCAATCGACCAACCTTTGTTGGCTAAGGTTGTCTTGATAGTAACACTGGTCCGTTCCATAAAACTCCACAGTGTAGGCAGCACCTGATTGTCCAGAAAATCAAAGTAATGAGCTGTCTTCATAGGACAATGACCAGTGGCCCCCACTCTAAACTAGCTGAATGCACCACACACACCACCAAACTTTCCTGTGGGTAAGACACACTGTGGTCATTCGCCAGGCTGTATCCACACTCTACCATCAGACTGGAAGTAGGTGAACCTACTTTTTTCCCACATGTCAATTGTCAGTTCACACACTCTTTGCACTAGGCCAGATGAGCCATCATGTTTGTTATTGTGATGTTTGGCTTATTTGCCACTGCTCTTCCATGGAAATCCAGTAAATGGAGTTCTTTTCGTACAGTATTAGTGCTCATCTTGGTGTTACTGGTGCTCTGGAACTCATCACCAATGGTCTGTGCCAATTGTAGCCGGTTTTTGCGTGCCACCTGTTTCAACACCCTTCAGTTCCTGTTAGTCATTTTCAGCAGCTGCCCTGGGTATTTTCCTGCACTAGTGATGCCAGAACATCTCTGTTTGTTGATGACATCACCAACCATTGACTTTTGGATGTTCCAGTTAAGCAGCAATGGTATGTATGGACATGACACCAATGTGACAGCCCACGATGACACCTCTCCGTGGGCTCGTGTTGTGTCGTTTCAACTACCGATTCAACTGCTATGATAAAATACTGCTTCCTATTATCTGTACACCAGATAGTAGGAAGCAGTACTAACAAACCTGGAATGTTCCAGAACTTCAAATAATAGGGGTGTCCAGACAATTATTGGTAAATAATATATTATATATACACACATGCACTATTTTTTTTCAATGTCACTTAATCATTAGTTCCAATGTGCTACTCAGATAATCAATATATTATGGATACAGATGTTCTACAGTATTTTTATTTAATTAAATGTACACTTAAGTATTCTGTTTTAAATTACCAGTTTCTGTTGTTAGTTCATGTATATTGCGTGTAGTGGAGTAGTGTGCCCTCCCATGATGTGTACTTGAACTCTCTGGAGGTATCATGTAATTATATGTTGCCCTGGTACCTAGTGGTTAGCATATCTGCTCTCCATACTCAGGATTTGAATCCCACTTTGGTAATGGATGTTTGTGACCATCCATTACCAGTTGTTTAACCCAATTTGACAATCCAGTCCATCTTGGAATGGACTGGATTGCCATGAGAGAAATAGATTCAACCCTCTGCAATGGGAGAGGCCTTCATCCATCAGTGAGGAAGATAAATGCTGAATATCATCATCATACACTGAGTTAGCTTTGCATTAGGACCCCCCCCACCTGCTGATTTACATATCTGGTGTGAGAATGAAGTACCACGTGATATCAACATCACGTGCAGCTACTATAAATGGGTACATCTTCTGTACAATTGGGGCATCACGACTGGTATTTCAGCAATGACATGCGACAGTGTCACACAGCTCACCCAACACTAAAACAGTGGGGCAATTCGACTCATTTCCACATGCACTCTACCTTGCTTTGCCAGGGGGTACCACATCCAGAGACTAACAAGGGTATCCCATGATGACAGTCAGCATTGCAAACAAAGCCTCATGGGCCAAGGAATGTCAGAAATGAATCCTTGACAGATTGAAGAAGGGTCATCTGGAGTGATGAGTCCCATTTCCTGTTGCACCATGCTGATGGATTGATTTACATTTGGCATAAAAAGGCATGAAGCCCTATCCTCTGGTTTGCATAGTTAGGGTTGTTCAATAGGCCAGTGGAGGTGGTGTTATGGTCTGGGGAGCTTTTTTCTGGCATGTCTTAGGTCTGTTGGTTATCATCCCACAAACACTGAATGGTCGAATGCTGCAGGGACCTGTTAGCCAACATCTCCATCCATATCTGCAGGGAGTCTACCCTGACCACAGTGCCATCTTTCAACAGGACAACACACCCTATTATCGGACTCGTACTACTGAGTGGTTGGAGGAACATAACAAATCTGTCACACTGCCTTGCTTCCCCCCCCCCAACTCTCCTGATTGTAACCCAATTGAACATGTGTGGGATATGCTAGAACAGAGTGTGAGAACTGCTGACCCTCATCCACAGAATGAAAGTGAACTGACAGAGTTATTGTAATGGACATGGTCGAGTTAAGCATGGAGGATGTTTGACACTTTGTGGATCTGTTCCTAGGCATCTGCAAGTTGCAACTGCAGAGAGAGATAGACCAACACATTATTAGGCAGGTGTTCCTAATGCAAAGCTAACTCAGTGCGTGCATGTGTGTGTGTGGAGGATGTTTGACACTTTGTGGATCTGTTCCTAGCTAACTCAGTGTGTGTGTGTGTGTGTGTGGAGGATGTTTGACACTTTGTGGATCTGTTCCTAGGCATCTGCAAGTTGCAACTGCAGAGAGAGATAGACTAACACATTATTAGGCAGGTGTTCCTAATGCAAAGCAAACTCAGTGTGTGTGCGTGTGTAGTTGTGTATTGTTTATATATTATGTTTACATGCAATGCTAATTTTTGACAAAGTGAGAAAAGGTTAAGAAAAATTGTGAAAGAGAAGCTTGGAAAAGAAGAAGCGGGGTTTAAGCCAAATCGAGGCTGTCTTTGCTTTAAGGCAAATAGTTGAGAAATCATGGGAATACATAAAAACAATTTGTATTTAAGTTTTGTAGATATGGAAAAGGCATATGACAAGGTATCAAAAGAAAAGCTGTTCAAAAATACTACAGTTATATTGGTGTAAATGTGACATGATATACTCATTAGCACATGCACACATGTGCTAATGAGTATATCATGTCACATAGGAGTCTCTTCGACATGTGGCAAGTAGAAAGAAGAATGATCATGGTAAGATGATATTAATGGAGGAAAACAGGAGATTGGTAACTGCTACAGAGGACATAGTTGAGGTATTCAGTTCGAGCAGTTCATAATTATGTTTCATTCTCAGTATGAAATCAGAAGTCAAGAGTAGGGAATGTAATGGGAGAAAACTTAATGGTGAGCTAGCAAGAAGTAGTATATGAAAAGTTAAGTAAGCTACATGTCAATAAGGCAACAGAACTTGATGACATATCACTTGTCTTAAGGAAATGTTCCAAGGAGTTAGCATCAGCCCTAGCCTACCTGTTTATCAAGAGTTGTCCAACAGCCCAAGTTCCATAGGAATGAAAGGAAGGTAAAATTGTTCCTCTTCATAAAAGTGATGATAGAGCTAAGGCTACAAATTAGAGGCCAATCTGTATATCTGGAGTTGTAGTTAAGGTACTGGAGAGGCTGGTGAAAGATACAAAATTGGGTTGATACAACTTGTCAACCCAATTCATGGGTTTGTTAAAGGGAGGTTGTGTTTTACCAACTTGCTTATGTTCTATAACAAGGTGATGGATGCCCTGGACAAGGGAGATGCATATACAGTGGCATACTTAGATTTTGCAAAGGCTTTTGATAGATTGCAACATCACACGTTGGTCACTAAGCTGAAGCAGATGGGATCAGATAGCAGGGTCATCTCTACCTATAGGAGTTGCCAACTCCTATAGCAAGGTATAGGAGTTGGCAACTCCTATAGGTAGAGATGACCCTGCTAATGCTTCTGCCTGGTGTCTCCACTTGGGCCTGGCTGCCACTGAAGAGACCTCAATAAAGGTTGAAACTAGTCTGGGTAGTGGCCCTTCCCTTAATGCATAACATTATACATATCTGCAAGGAGATGTGTTTTGCATTATGGGAGATACTGAGATAGGAGTGATGTTAGCTTGCTCCACCTTTGCAATGAGTTGCCCAGTGCTCACACTTGGATAAAGGATTAAACTAAATTTATTATATCTAACCAAATGAAAAATAAACTTTCAACATTTTTCTCTAAATCCAGAGTAATTTAATAAAAAGGTGGCAAACCGTTTGGCAACTCCTATAGGTAGAGATGACCTTGCTAATGCTTCTGCCTGGCTCCCATTGAAGAGACCTCAATAAAGGTCGAAACTAGTCTGGGTAGTAGCCCTTGCCTTAATGCATAATATTATACATATCCGCAAGGAGATGTGTTTTGCATTATGGGATATACTGAGATAGGAGTGATGTTAGCTTGCTCCACCTTTGCAACGAGTTTCCCGGTGTTGTACTACCTTACTCCAGTCCTGAAGATACTTTCAGGCACAAACTTTGTTTGCTCACACTTGGATAAAGGATTAAACTAAATTTATCATCATCATCAAATTCCTGCCATGTACCCTCAAGGGGTGTACAGGATATGATAGTACTACATGAAAAAATTACATCATTACTAACTTCCTATCTACAATTTTCCTCCAAATCAGTCTGTTACTTGTCAAGACTCCAACATTATCAGATCTTATATTTCTGTCGTCCAAAGCACTTTGTACTGAATCAATCCACCTATATCTTGGTCTTCATCTGGGTCGTTTTCTTGACAACCTGGCAGAGAACACTTGTTTTGCTAATCTTTTCTTTCCCATTCTATTTAAGTGACCATACCACCTCAGATTAGCTCTGCTAACGCATTCCTAGATGCTGAAAATGTCAAGTTCTTTCCTAATATCCTCATTTTTAATATGATATTGCCATCTGTTCATGCCTATAATCTTTCTCAGGACTCTCATATCTGCAGTCTCTAGGCTTTGGTCAAGTGTTTTACTTCTGACCCAGCTCTCAGATCAGTAAGTTAAAACTGGTTTGAACATTGTCTTGTATACAGCTAATTTAGTGTTCCGACTAATTTCTCTCTTATTCCATATGAATTTATTCAATTGACTTCCCACCATACCAGCTTTGCTGATTCTGTTGTCTATTTCTATATTGAATTTATCATCTTCACTAAAACTCGTGCCTAAGTAGCTGAAATGTTTTACTTGTTCCACAGGTTCTCCATTCACAACAGTTGACATTTTCAATGATTCTGCCTATTTTCATTGTCTTTGTCTTTTTATTGCCGACCTTCATACCATATCTATTACAACAGTTATTCAATTTAGTCAGAGAATCTTGCAGACTTGTAGCAGATTTATTTAGAAGTATAACATCATCCGATAAAGCAAAGAGCTGACATTAACATCCCCAATTTTGATATCATGTTTAATACCACTTTCCTTCATAATGTGATCCATATAGATAATGAATAACAGAGGAGATAATGTACATCCTTGTCTGACACCAGATTTAACATTAAACCATCTTCCTGTACTTCCTTCAATTCTAACTGCTGACTTACAACTCAAATAAGGACTAAGTATTGCTTGATATAATGCTCCGTTGACACCATATAACTGTAGCGTATCGAATAGCTTCTTTCTTGGCATCTTGTCATCTGCCTTTTAAAAATCGACAAAACTTTAATACAGATCTTTGTTATATTCCCATGCTTTCTCGACTATTTGTCGTAAAGTGAAGATCTGAACAAGCTGGATTCAGGCCATATAGAGGCTGTCTATATGGCCTGAATCCAGCTTGTTCTTCGCGCAGCTTTTCTTCCACAATTCTTCTCAACCGTTTCTCAAGTATACTTGCATAGATCTTGCCAGGAACACTCAGTAGGGAAATACCTCTGTAATTCTCACATTCAGTTTTATTTTCCTTTTTATATATGGGTACTATGAGAGCTCTACTTAAATCATCAGGAAATCGTCCCTCTGTCCAGGCTTTCTGAACTATGCAGTGCAGCCACTGTAAGACTTTTATACCACCATACTTCAGCATTTCTGGTCGAATATCATCCACTCCTGCTGCCTTTCCAGATTTTAAGCCTTTGATGGCTTTTTCTACTTCAAGTATGGATATGTATTCCTGACTGCATGCCTGGTCAGTGTTTTTTACCACTGTGCTGTCATCACTGCTTGTTTCATTTAGCAGTTTTTCAAAGTAATTACTCCATACTTCAAGGATATCTTTTTGTTCTGTTTTCATGTTACCTTTATCCTCTCTAACTCTTTTTACAGCACTCTTTCCTCCATTCCTAAGCTTCTTCAACAACCTCCAGAATATTTTGCCATCTTCTTGATATTTATTTTCTATATTCTTGCCAAAGTCCTCCCATGACTTTTGTTTAGCTAGTTTTCCACAGTGTTTCACTTTCTTACATTTGTCTCTATATTCTCTAAGAGCACAAGCTGCCTTATTTGACAGGAACTTTTGATATTCTTTCTTCTTTTCCTTCACTGCCTCTTGAACTTCCTGTGTCCACCATGGAGTTCTGATTTTTCTATCCTTGCAGACAACTCACCACATGCCTTTCTGGCTGAATCAATCAGGGTTTTCTTCAAGGCTTGCCATTGAATCTCCAAGGTTTGGATCCTGTTCTCAAACTCTTTCATTTTTTCTTCAATAATCTTTGTGTATTTTAGTCTACAGTTTACATCTGATAGCTGCTTAACTTTTATTCGCTTTAAAACTTTCTTACATGTTATTCTTTTCAATATGAAGTTCAATTTTATCCTGCTCAAGACTAAATAGTGATCACTTCCAATTTCAAATCCTCTGTACACTCTGGTGTCCTGCACCAGGGGGGGGGGAAACATCACTATCAACAATAACATAGTCAATGTGACTTTTCTTATTCCTTGTCTCTTCTCTACATTTGAATTTGTATATATTTTTATGTTGGAACATGGTGTTAGTAATAACCAGTCCCTGAGCAGAAATCCAACAAATATTTGCCATTATTATTAGCTTTGCTCTTTTCTCCAAATTTTCCCAAAATATTTTTGTATGTCTAACAATCATTTCTGCTATTTAGATCCCCGTCAAGGACCAACTTTTCCTGTTTCATTGTGTCAGTTACTTTTTCTAAAGCATCAAAGAATTCCTCCACTTCTACCTTAGTAGAACCTTCTGTGGGACCATAGGCACAAATAAGTCTCATTGTCCAGTTCCCCATTCTCATATTTGCCCACATTACTCTACTTGAGACTGCCTGCCATTCAAGAAGATTAGCCTCGTATTTTGTGTTGAATACTATGGCTACTCCTTCTTTTCCTTGATTGTCATTGCCTGAATATAACATTTTGTATTTATTGCTCAGAAAGATCTCACCAGTTTTTGTCTTTTTTTTTGTTTCAGTCACCCCTATTATGTCGATCTGGTACTTACCTAATTCCTCAGCTAGCTCCATTTCTTTGCCATTCAGGCGTCTTATGTTGATAGTACCGATCTTTAACTCTGGTGATGTTGAGTTGGGGGTGTGTTTTCAGATTTGTTCCAGTAGCTGACTTTTCGCTGTTTGCCATGGTTCCCTGGCGAAAACAACGGGGGCCTTGTTTAACCAGGCGATGCCCCAGCCGGCATGAAATTTTGTCATGTTGTACCATCATTTTTTATTTTGGTTTAACCAATAAGAATACAATTTGGTCGGCTAAATCCCAAATTGCCAGCCCATCCTCGTTCGTTCAGTATCAAAGTAGATACCCAAGGGTGCACCACGAGAAGGTGAGGATTGGACATTAGGTCAGAAGCACGATTGGTTCTCCGCATTCCTTTAAAGGCTATGTGGAGGTCTCCTCTCAGTTATACAGCTTTGACCTTAAGCACCCCAACTAAATTTATTAGAGGACAAATAGAGGGAATGCAAATTTGCAAAACCCTGAATAGGAAGAAGAGAGGAGATAGGATCGAGACATTTAAATTGGTAAAGAGTAGTTACTGGGTTAATGTGGAATTAATTTTTTGCAGAATGGGGAGGGGGAGAAGTGGATATAAAAATACATCCCTGGAATTTGTATAAGGAGGGTGTGAACAGGGAATAAAGAGCACGTTCTTTTGCATGAAGAATGGTTGGTGAGTGGAATGCATTGCCTGACATTATGGTGAATGTGGATACATTGAATGAGTTTAAAGCATAGTTTGAGGGCTTTGTGTGTAACAGTGTATATCTCCTGTGATGAGTCTGACTCCAATGAGATCTAATGTTAATAATAATAATATCAGAGTTGTAAGTCAGCAGTTACAACTGAGAGAGGTACGGGAATATGGTTTAATGCTAAATCTGATATGAGATAAGTATGCATATGATCTCCCATGTTATTCAACATCTTCCCTATGTGGGAAAAAAGTGTCCAGACACCAGTGCTGTGTAGAACATACTGCATTTATTGCAAAATCAATAAGGCGTTAGCCCACCTTTGGCCACGATTACATTGTGCACTCTCCTTGGCACACTTTCAATGAGATGCTGGTAACTAGTTGCAGGAATATTTTTCCATTCCTCCTGCAAAGCAGTGGTCAGTTCAAACACAGAAGTTGGATAAGTCTTTCTAGCCCAATTTTCAAAGCCGAATGTAGAAACTATGAAAGTTTCGTAAGAAGGTAAGTTTGACCAGAGAACTTACAGGAATACACTCACTGGTTTAGTTCGAAACAGTAAGGTCAGTGAAACCTTATCAAAATGAACTAATAAAAGGCGAATATATAGCTGCTTGGATAGCACCTGTCTTTTAAGTACTCTGCACTAAAGCAACCTGTGAATGCCAGGGAGTGTATTCCCGTAAGCTCTCTGGTCAACTCACCTTACAAAACTTTTATAGTTTCTACATTTGGCTTTGAAATAATGCTGGATCTATTATCCACTTTGCTTATGTAATTTTGCATCTCCAAACTGAAGCCTTTTGGCTCTTTATTTTAATAATTACTTTTATGCACCAACTAAAAGTTCGCTTACGAAAAATACAATTATCTGACATTTCAATTTTAACTTAGTGCTGAACAAGAGTTTTTGCTCTCTTAAGGTTTCTGCCTGGTCTCTGAAGAGAACCAACCAGTTTGAAACAGCTGTCAGGCCAGTGAAACCTTATCAAAATGGACTAATAAAAGGCAAATATATAGACACTTGGATGGCACCTGTGTCTTTTAAGCAGTCTGCACTAAGGCAACTTGTGAATGCCAAGGAGTGTATTTCGGTAAGCTCTCTGGTCATCTTACCTTACAAGACTTTCATAGTTTCTGCATTCAACTTTGATGGATCTAATATCCACTTTGCTTATGTTTTTTTCACTTGGTTTCTGAAAAGGAAATTATATTTGACAAGGTAATCAAACAAACCTCCATTTCCCCTGGATTTCTATGCCAGAACCCATTAATATGAATGTACACTATGTTTAAAAACAAAATAATTAAGTAACAAATCAAACATTTGCAACAAAGAATACACTGATCTTTGTTTTCTTGAAAAAAAAAAAGTTCAAATAAAGAGCCAGCCTCCATTTTTGACAATAGCATTATTGTATCCTACTATTTCAAGTATTTCTAATGTCGAATAAAATGTTTTCAACAAATCAAACAACCAGTGTATATTCAATATATATTCCCTCTCACAAAGAGGATATAGACAGCAAGAAGACCAACAATTAAAATCAAGTGAACACCAACAGCTGGTTAAAGATACGCAACTACTGTATATTAGAGACAATCTACTGGATTAGTTATTTTTTCTACTAAATTGTCTTAATCTAGAATTTTATCTAATATTCTGATGAACCTCAAATATTCAAAGATATCTTTAATTTGAAATTTGGTAAGAGATTTTTTCACTTTATAAGTGAAGAAAAAAAAAAAAAAACCAGCTAATATTTCATAGTGTGATATTGAAATAACCATTTTTTTATACTATACTTACTTTTTTCACTTTCCAGCAACAAGTATCCTGTAGTTGTAGAACTCTGAATTATATCTGACTTGTCAAATTTTTTTCTATTAGATACCTGTTCAAGTTCTACAAGGTATTCCACAGATTCAACTGATATTAGTGTTGCAGCATAAGTAGCCAGAAGAAGCAACATCCCAGGGATCAAATCATCTATCCCTATGTACATCATATAGCTTTATAGCTCTATAAGATTTTAACAAAAAACCTTCTCACTTTGTGCAATACAATGCAAACTACCTAAAAGTAAAGGGAGAAGCAATTAGTATGCATTAAAGAAAGATCATTTAATGCAAAAATGTCTTACAGCAATTAATTAAATTTAACAATCATCAAATAAAACTATAAAAGTATAAAAATATAAGTATTGTTATAGTTTATTATTATCATAATAATTTTATTAAATGAAAGAAAATATTCTTCCAATTCTTTCAGTGTGTGCATGTGCACACATCATGTGAAGCATTGTTAAGATGAAAGTTAAAAGTGCATCTTTGTGCTGATTCTGACTTGTATTGGATTAAAATTTAGTTAAAATCTGAACAATACTGCTCACCCCCCCATCCTGTCTAATAGTTTACTTTAGATTATCGTGCATGCTTGCTAACTATCTCTCCTAGAGATGTACTGCTCAATTACACATGCTACTCACTGAATTACAAACCTTTATGCAAATGTACATAAACGTCACTTATGCAGCATATATGCAAAATACTTGGTCACGTGTATCACCATGTGTTCTAGGCAACTCATTAAGAATGCTGCTGGTCAGTAATTGTTAATAGTGTTGATCACAATGGGATAAACAAAGTATCTTTTGTAGTTCGATAAAAAAGCTTATTGTGGATGCCTGTCTGGCTGAAGCCATGATTTTGAAAACAGCAGAGCTGACTGGTTTCTCAAAAGGAAAGATCCCAGGTGTTTAATCAGTGGAAAAATAACCCACTTTATTATTATTATTACGTGATCTCTCCCAGGGAGTCCAAAGACTCATAGAGGGAGGATATCTACTCTACAGTTCTCTGTCTCCACCACTCAATCCATCAACTACAATGAACAGCAACTACCATCATCATCTACACCAATGCCATCTACCACCCACCACCACCACCAGTATTTTCACAGAGAATCACAAACATCCATGCCCACAGCGGGATTCAAACCTGCAACCTTTTGGCTGGAGAGCGGATACACCAACCGCTCGGCCAACCAAGCCAACACATTGCTTGCCTAAGAAGTGTAACTGTGATCCTAAGAAAGCGTCAGGAATGAGATTGCTGTTGACTGAGAAGGCTTGTACAAACAAACAAAATTTTCTGTGTGCAGCAATTGACTGAAGTATTTAATGAAGACTTACCAAGCCACATTTCACTAAACTTTGTGTGGGAAATTGAAGATCAGTACTGGCAGTCACATGCCTATACAGAAACCAATGATTTCTGTGAAAAATCGGAAAGTTTGTCTACAATTGCATCAGGACCATCCTGACTGGCCACTGGAAGACTGGAAAAAAATCGTGTGGTCCAACAAATCATAGTACACCTTGTTCTGTACCAACAATAGGCAGAAAGTTTGGTGGGAGCCCCATGAAGCAACAAATCTAGCTTGCTTGTAAATACAACTCAAGGTTCTGGAGGTGGTGACAGTGTGGGACACATTCTGTTGGTATGGAACAGATCTCCTGATACTGGAAGATCAGGTGTCCTCCAAGGAATACCTGAACACTGTTTGCCAATCAAGTCCATCCTGTGATGTTGACTTTTTATCCAGTAGGTGACAGTTGTTTCACAGACGACAATGCTACTGTTCAGCAAGCATGACAGCAACTTGCACCATTTTCCCTGGCTGCAATAAAGTCCAGATCTGAACCCTCACTGAAATTGTATGGGATATGTTAGAAAAAGAGATCCAGAAGCAAATTCCTCTTCCATCAAATCTGAGCTAGTTAAAGGACTGTTTGGTGAATGATTAGTATATTTGTAGACATAGATGCAATCCAATACCTTGTGGAATCTATGCCAAACCACAGATGTACTGCAATTCAGGCTAAACGAAGTCCAACACAGTATTAAATAAAAGTTTGTAATTCAGTGGTTGGTATGTGTATATTAAATAGTGAATCTTATTTGGATTCTAAGCAAGCTGTACAGGTTTTGATACATTATAATTATCTGTAGGTATGTCGAATAATTCCAATAGAACCATACTCGACTATGAGGTGAGTTTCTAATATTTCTGGCCAAGCAGTGTATAGAATTTGTATATTTTTGTAATAGCTTGAATTTTATGCATCATGGATTCTATTAAATATAAGTATGTGGATGTTTTAATGACACTTGTGCAATAATGTCTAATAAATTAATATAACAAGGAAAAGAGTGAATAATAAATTTTAATAGCCAAATATTTCAACCTAAAAATTACAAGTCAGCGATATAATGCAGTTCTCCTCCTCTTGTGTCTTATCTCATCTATTTGGGATTGGCCTTTTACATGATGCAACTTTATGCGTGTGATCCCAACCAACTTGTCACAGAGCTTGATGTTGGAGGAGGAGGGAGGGGTTGTCTGTAGAAGTGTGTGTTCACAGGACTGGCTTGCCTGTTCTGATGGATGAAAAACCCGAGTTTCTGGGAGGAAAAAACCCCACCTCTGTATGAGACCCGCTAACTCACCTTTAGTCAAAAGAGACCAGATAAAGGTTCCTCACATCATGGACATGAATCGAAACCCAGGTCTTTACCGACTGAGCTAAGTGAAACTGTGATCCTAAGAAAGCTTCAGGAATAAGATCGCTGTTGTAATGGTCAAATAATGCAGTTTGAATACAAAGTAGAATTCGAACAATGCATTATTTAATAGTGAGATCTGCATGATGTTATATACAGAAAATGCAAATTGATAACAGAGGAACTGTACCATTAAAAAAATAAAAATGTTAATTATGTCTGATGTCAGTGAGTGGAGCAAGGCTTTGGTGCTCTTTTTAAATACTGAGATGTATAGGTGATGCACAACTGAGATGTACAACTTATAGCAGCAATGATGGAGTAAGCATGTTTATTCTAGGGATCACCCATTGTTCTCTCTACTTGTCATTCATTAAAAAATTTCTTTTGCATCAATCTTATATAATTCTTTAGTAATTTATGCAAAAGAAATTTGTCAATGCATGACAAGTAGAGAGAGCAAGGGTCACTCCTGGAAATTTGATATGACAGAAACATCACCTCTCCTCACTCACCCCAAAGTGCATAATCTTACATTTTGCAACATTAAATTAACAATTATCTTTTGCCTACAATGTCATTTTATTTAAATCATCTGCAGGATATCTACATCACCTTTATCAACTATTGCATTTCCCAGTTGTGCATCAGCAGTAAACAACTGAACATATCTTTTTAAATACTCCATATATTATTAACATACAAATTAAATAGTGGCCCTAGTATAGAGCTCTGGGGGACTCCTCTAGTCACCCTCATTCCTCTTGATTCTGCTCCACCATACATCCTCTGATGTATTTCTCAATCACCCCTATCCATGCTCCATATCTATTCCCATTTTCTCCAATGTATGTAATAGTTTTGCATGTGGTATTCTTTCAAATGCCTTTGCAAAGTCCAGCAGTATAATGCTGTAATCATTTCCTTTATATAATTCCACTGTCTCTTTATTGTAAAATGTGAATAAATTACTAAGGCAGGACCAACCTTTTACAAAGCCATGCAAGTCCACCAAAGAGGTGGATAATCCTATCCACCCATTACTGAATTTTACTTAAGTAACTTTTCCAATACTTCAACCACCATTCTTGAGATACTAAACTAGTCTGTAATTTGCTACTTCTGACTTGGAGCTGCCTTTATGCAATGAAACTGTCTTACCCCCCCCCACCCTCTCTCTCTCCACCACTCCTTAAAACAAGTCATACCAGTTTAAAGTTAGAATACCAGTGGAAGAAAATCACACATTTACATTTTGCAGATGATTCTGTTAAAAATAAATAAATAAATGAAATAAAATAAATAAACAAGAAGCTCAAATGACAAATTCAGATTAAAATGAACTAAAATTAGCAGATAACGCTATTGAAATTGTGAAATTTTTTTTCTCATTTAAAAAAAAAAAAAAAAATCACAAGAAAACAAAGTATTTTGGCTATATAAAGATTATTTGTTAAGGAGATTTGCCTGTATGATTCAAAAGAAAGCTATTTATTATGCACATTATTCCAGTGTTTACCTATGGAAGCAAACACAGATGACAAATCAGGAACAGTTGTAGGCTGCTTAAACAGCCTAGATGAATCAGTGTTTTTTTGAAGAAAACACTGATTCATCTAGAGAAGCATGTAATGAAGTTGTCTGCAAGGATAGAAAAATAAGAATAAAATGGTAGACATGAGAAGTCAAACAAGTAGTCCTGGAAAAGAAAGCATACCAAAAGTTCCTAGCAAATAAGTTGACAGAAGTCCTAAAAGAATACACAGAAAAACGCAAGAGAGCGAAGCTGTGTGTAAAAGTGGCTAAACAAAAAAAGTCATGGTACAATAGATTAAATAAATATCAGGAAGATTGAAAATGTTCTGAAGGCTATTGAATAAGTTTAGAAATGGAGGAAAAAAATACTGTACAAGAATCAAGGATGATAAAGGTGACATGAAACCTGAAGAAAGACATTCTAGATGTCTGGTGTAGTTAAACAAAAGTAGCCCACAGAACAGAAACAGAAAATATTCAAGAAAATGCAAACATGGACATATTCGAGGAAAAATCCATCAAAGGCTAAAATGTGGAAAGGAAGTTCAAGTAGATGTGATTTGGCCAGAAATGCTCAATTATAGAGGAATAACTGTTTTGCAGTACATAACCTGCATAATTTGAAGGGCTTAGTCGGAAGGTCAAATTCCAGATGAATGGAGTAGAGCTCTCATGGTTCCTGTCTATAAAAATGGCAATACAACTGAATGTGTGAATTACAGAGAAATCTTTCTTCTGTAAGTTCCAGGAAAGATTTATGCAAGCATACTGGAGAAGAGGCTACAAAAAACTGTGGAAGAGAGACTTTCAGAACAAGCTGAGTTCAGGTCAAAATACAGATTGTCAAGATCATATTTTCGCTTTATGACAAATAGTGAAGAAACCATGGGATTATAACAAGGATTTATATTGATTTTCTTCCTTGACTACTTGTATAATAACTAAAACACTTTTTTGAATGTTAGTCAAGTGGGTTTGAATTTATCGTCCTACATGTTTCGCAGATTTTTGCTATCGGCATCTTCAGGGAATACAATTGGTAAGCTATATGAAGGTAACAGACTAGGTTTTAACTGACAGTTCTAATTCATACAAAATAAGTATTGTGCGAGACAATGCACGTGTCTCGGGAACATGATTTATTTGTTACGAGACATAATGCAATTGGCATGAAAGTTCATTTCTTTGATGTTTAGTGATCTGATTAAAGCTTTCCAAATTTCCGGTAGGATTAGAGATATCCAGAGAGCTATCCTTAAATGGTTATCCTAAAAGACTCTGCAACAATATCCTCTTTTCGGACATACCACAAAGACAACGTGATGACACCCAATACATCAGTACTATAACTATTCCATTTGTCAGCAGTATTTCCAAAAAATTGGCTATCCTTCTAAAACCCACACAATATTAGAGTAGCATTCAAGCCAGTCAATACTATTCGGAAATTATTAAGATCACCAAAAGACCCTCATCCATTCAACAAGTACTCTGGAGTATATAATATACCTTGCTCCTGTGGTGTTAGTTATGTTGGTCAGACCTCTAGAAGCTTCGAAACGAGACAGAAAGAACACATAGGATATGTCAGAAACAACAGACAAGATATTTCAGGCCTTTCTTGCCACTACCAACCATCTCATTGAGTGGGATAAGAGTCATATGCCCTATACAGAAGAGAACTACCATTCCAGAACCTTCAAGGAGGCTGCTACGGTCGCCCGTTGAACAGGAAACCTAAATAAGAATCAAGGTCTAATTCTACTGGAAATTTGGAAAGCTTTAATCAGATCACTAAACATCAAAGAAATGAACTTTCATGCCAATTACATTATGTCTCGTAACAAATAAATCATGTTCCTGAGACACACGCATTGTCTCGCACAATACTAATTTTGTATGAATTAGAACTGTCAGTTAAAACCTAGTCTGTTACCTTCATATAGCTTACCAATTGTATTCCCTGAAGATGCTGATAGCAAAAATCGGCGAAACATTAGGACAATAAATTAAAACCCACTCGACTAACATTCGAAAAAAGTGTTTTAGTTATTTTAGTTATTGTTTCATAGACCTAGAAAAGGCATATGACAAGGTGTCGAGAGAAAAGTTTTTCAAAATGCTACAATTATGTGGGTATATAGAATGTTACAAAGGAAATACATAATCTATATTTAAAATGTAAGTCAGCAGTTAGAATAGAAAGAAATACAGGAAGATAGCTTAACGTAAAATCGGGTGTAAGACAAGGATGCACATTATCTCCACTCTTAATCATCTATATGGATCACATTATGCAAGGGCATTAAACCTAAGATTAGAATCAGATCTATCAAACTCAGATCTTTAACTTGATGCAAATGCGGTACTCCTAAACATATCTACAAGTCTCCACAATTCTTCCTAAATTGAATAATAGCTGTAACAATCGTTGACAATCCATATGTGCATGACAACGTAATATTTTTCATATTAAAGTTGCTGCTTTTTGTTTGGCTTTCTCTAAGTACCCGTAAAATTGTGAGCACTAAATTAATTCACTTAAATCTGCATAGGTTAAAAAAATCTATCACTGTTTGCACAAGTTCAAATGAATGTACTGTCTAGACAGTAGATATTTTAAACAAATATGCCTGTCTCTTGTTGAGTTCAATTTGAACCATGTAGTCAAATTGATCTCAACAAGAGACAGAGGCATTTTTGGAGTGGAGCCACTGAAGAAATTACTAAATAAAATAAGTTGCAATGTATTACTACTGCTGTTTTCCATGAACCTCCTCTAATTTCAAATCGATATAACATAGCATGCTTATTTTGTTCAGAAACACTACTAAATTTTGAACATACTGGTTTTTGAATGTGAAGATTTAGAGATTAAAACTACTATGAAATACATAATATATTTTGAAAAACATACCTTGAAATAATATTTAGGGTAGAACTGCAATACTTTATGCTTCTAGTATTTTCATAAACCTGAGATGGTACTCATCATCATCAAATTCCTGATATATACCCTCAAGGGGTGTACAGGATATGATAGTACTAAATGAAAAATTACATCAGTACTAACCTCTTATCTACCATTTTCGTCCAAATCAGTCTGTTACCTCAAGACTCCAACATTATCAAATCTTATATTTCTAACTTCTAAAGCACTTTTTACCATATCAATCGCCCTATATCTTGGTCTTCCTCTGGGTCTTTTTCCTGCAACCAGGCAGAGAACACTTATTTGCTAATCTTTCCTCTCCCATTCTGTTTAAGTGATCATACCACATGAGATTAGCTCTGCTAACGCATTCCTGGATGCTGACAATGTCAAGTTCTTTCCTAATATCCTCGTTTTTAATATGATATTGCCATTGATGCCACCTGTTCGTACTCCTAATCTTTCTCAGGACTCTCATATCTGCTGTTTCTAGTGTTTTACTTCTGACCCTGCTCTCGGATCCATAAGTTAAAACTAGTTTGAACACTGTCTTGTATACAGCTAATTTAGTGTTTTGGCTAATTTCTCTCTTATTCCATATAAATTTATTCGGTTGACTTCCTACCATCCAGCTTTGTTGATTCTGTTGTTTATTTCCATATTTAATTTACCATCTTCAATAAAAATCGTGCCTAAGTAGCTGAAATGTTTTACTTGTTCTATAGGTTCTCCATTCACAATGCAGTTGATATTTTCAATGTTTTTGTCTTTTTAATGTTGACCTTCATACCATATCTATTACAACAGTTATTCACTTTAGTCAGGGAATCTTGCAGACTTGTAGCAGATTAATTTAGAAGTATAATATCATCCTCATAAAGAAAAGAGCTGAGATTAAATCTTCAATATTGATATCAGGTTTAATACCACTTTCCTTCTTAATGTAATCCATATATATAATAACAGAAGGGATAATGTATATCCTTGTCTGACACCAGATTTAACATTAAACCATCTTCAATTTTAAGAGCTGACTTACAACTCAAATAAAGACTAAAATTCATTGACACCATAGAACTGCAGTGCTTTCAACAGCTTCTCTCTTGGCACTCTTATCATATGCCTTTTCCAGATCTACAAAACTTAAATACAGATGTTTGTTATATTCCCATGATTTCTCAACTATCTGTCATAAAGTGAAAATCTGATTCTGACAGCCTCTATTTGGCCTGAATCCAGCTTATTCTTCACCAAGCTTCTCTTCCACAATCCTTCTCAACTGTTTCTCAAGTATACTTGCATAAATCTTGCCAGGAACACTCAGTAGGGAAATACCTCTGTAATTCTCACATTCAGTTTTATTTTCCTTTTTATATATGGGTACTATGAGAGCTCTACTTAAATCATCAGGAATTCATCTCTCTGTCCACGCCTTCTGAACTATGCAGTGCAGCCACTGTAAGACTTTTATGCCTCCATAGTTGAGCATATCTGGTCAAATATCATCTACTCCTGCTGCCTTTCCACATTTCAGGCTTTTGATGGCTTTTTCTACTTCAAGTATCGATATGTATTCCTGACTGCATGCCTGGTCAGTGTTTTTTACCACCGTGCTGTCATCACTGCTTGTTTCATTTACCAATTTTTCGAAGTAATTACTCCTTACTTCAAGGATATCTTTTTTTCCTGTTTCATGTTGCCTTTATCATCTCTAATTCCTTTTAGAGCACTCTTTCCTCCAGAATATCTTGCCACCTTCTTGATATTTATTTCCTATGTTCTTACCAAAGTCTTCTCATGAGTTTTGTTTAGCTAGTTTTACACAGTGTTTAGCTTTCTTACATTTGTATCTGAATTCTCTAAGAGCACATGTTGACTTATTTGCCAGGAACTTTTGATAGGCTTTCTTCATTTCTTTCACTGCCTCTTTAACTTCCTGTGCCCACCAGGGAGTTCTGATTTTTCTATCCTTGCACACAACCTCACCACATGCCTCTCTGGCTGAATCAATCAGGGTTTTCTTCAGAGTTTGCCACTGAGTCTCCAAGGTTTGGTTTCTGTTCTCAAACTCGTTAATTTTTTCTTCAATAAGCTTTGTGTATTTTAGTCTACAGTTCATATCTGAGAGTTGCTCTACTTTTATTCGCTTTAAAACTTTCTTACATGTTATTCTTTTCAATAAGAAATTCAGTTTTACCCTCTCAAGACTAAATAGTGATCACTTCTAATTTCAAATCCTCTGTACACTATGGCGTCCTGCACCAGGGAGAAAACATCACTACCAACAATAACATAGTCAATGAGATGTTTCTTATTCCTTGCCTCTTCTCTCCATATGAATTTGTGCACATTTTTATGTTGGAACATTGTGTTAGTAATAACATAACCAGTTCATGCCCTGAGCAGAAATCCAACAGGAATTTGCCATTATTATTAGCTTTGCTCTTTTCTCCAAATTTTCCCAATATATTTTTGTATGTCTGACAATCATTTCCTATGCTGCTATTTAGATCCCCAACAAGGACCAACTTTTCCTTTTTCATTGTGTCAGCTGCTTTCTCTAAAGCCTCAAAAAATTCCTCCACTTCTGCCTTAGTAGAACCTTCTGTGGGACCCTAGGCACAAATAAGTCTCATTGTCCAGTTCCCCATTCTGATATTTGCCCACATCACTCTATTTGAAATTGGTAGCCATTAAGAAGATTAGCCTCATATTTAGTGTTGAATACTATGGCTACTCCTTTTCCTTGATTGTCATTGCCTGAATATAACATTTTGCATTTATTGCTCAGAAAGATCTCACCAGTTTTTGTCTTTTTTTGTTTCAGTCACCCCTATTATGTCGATCTGGTACTTATCTAATTCCTCAGCTAGCTCCATTTCTTTGCCATTCAGGCTTCTTATGTTGATAGTACTGATCTTGAACTCTGGTGATGTTGAGTTGGGATGGATTTAAGATTTGTTTCAGTAGCTTACTTATTGTCATTTGCCCTGGTTCCCTGGTGAAAACAATGGGGGGGGGGGCTTATTTAACCAGGCAATGCCCCAGTTGGCATGAAATTCTGTCATGTTGTATGATCATTTTTTATTTCGGTTTAAGCCAATAAGAATAAAATAGTCGGCTAAATCCCAAATTGCTAGCCCATCCTCGTTTGTTCAGTATCCAGGTAGATACCTAATAGGATGCACCACGAGAAGGTGAGGAGTGGACATTAGGTCAGAAGCCTTTATCAGTTCTCCGCATTCTTTCAACGTGGAGGTCTCCACTGAGACCATACTATATGGAATTTTTTTTTAGAGACAGGAAGGAAACTAAATGACCATAAAAGAATAAATCGAAAATGAATTAAACAAACTGTAAAACTTTATATTAAAGTATAAAGGCTAAAAATGCATGGATAAAGAATTAAAAATGCCAAAGAAAGATAAATAAATTTTGCAAAGGCTTTAGATAGATTGCCACATGACAAACTAGTAGTTAAATTAGAACAAATGGGATTGGATAGTAGATTATAGTCTGATAGGTATCAGCAAGTTGTGTATAGGAGAGTGATATCCCAGAAGAGGAAAGTCATAAGTAGTGTGCTCCAGGGGTCTGTTTTGTGACCAATGTTGTTTAATTTGTATGTTAATGACATTGGAAAGGACTTAAATGGTGATATATAGCTGTTTGCAGACGATGCAAAGTTGAGAGAGAAGTAAAGATGTTGTAGCTTTGCAAGAGGACATAGACTCTCTGAATAGGCTAGTGTGTGTTGGGGGTGGGTGAGTTTAATGTACCAAAGTGTAAGGTTTTAAAATGTGGAAAGCAAAAATGGGATGCTGAGTATAGGATTGGTGGGGATATTTTAATGGAGCTGGAAGAGATGAAAGATCTGGGGGTGATGGTAGAGATTGGAGATAATACAAATTACAGAGCCTAGTAAATAGAAAGAAGAGGGAAGACATGATTGAGACATACAAGTTGATAAGGGGTAATTACCAGATTAATGCAGATGAGATTTTTCATAGAATATCTGGAGATAGGGCAGGAGAATGAGATGCTATCCCTGGAAGCTGTATGAGTATGAGCAAGGGGCAAGGAGATTTTTTTGCATGGAAAGTGGTAGGTGATTGGTGAATTGTGTGGTGAGTGCAAGACCGGTGAATGCATTTCAGTCAAGGTATGATGAGCTGTGCATGTGAGAGCAGAACCTCCTACAATGAGTCCCTTGACTCCATGGAGATCTGTTGATGATGATAATAATTTAGAGAAATGTTTAAAAACTTTCACAGCTTACACATGTGAAATAAAATATAGAATTTTATTTAAACACTCCAGTATATTTCATCCAGTGTTATGTGGATGCCACCAGGGAGACAGACCAGTAACTACATTCAAACCATGAATCATAAGAATAAGTCAAAGCATATGAATACTTGTTTATGTCTCAGTTACAGTTGCAGTATATGATTATACTATTAGAGTCCAAAAGAATCATTGTAAAAGATGAGTAGATAAAAATTATTTTAAAAAAAACATTATGAATAATTAATAGCAATCACTTCCCAAAACTTAGAGATTGGCATGCAGCCTGAGTGGGTAAGGTTCAGACGATTTCATAGTGTTTCACATATTGCAAAGAAAAAGACAATCAAATTTGAACTTGCTGAAATTAAGAAGCTTTGCCTGGTTCCAAAGAACTGGACCTAGTGTCAATAGCATGAGAAGAAAGGCGACTTTCAGATTCCAAAAATGTAATAGTCTTGATATTCCTGGATTCTAATCAAGGCAGAATGGCCAGTCTGTTCAAAATAGCAATGATGATATGAGCAGGGCACCTGATAGACATCTGGTAAGGAAAGAGGTGGTAATGTATCCTTTGTAGATGACAAGAAGGGAGATAGTTTCCAAGCTGGTTTGAAGGAAGTGTATAGAATGAATTTACAAAGAATCTGTGCTATTTATCCAGAGGTTCCTTTACGGAACTGTATTAAAATTCTTTGTGCATCAATTATAGGCTGGTAGATGGATGACAATCAATTTTTTAATGGTCATTTTATTGTATCCATTATACTTTATTCAGTTCATCTAACAAAAGGGATTCAGAAGAGCATGTGTAAGAATGAGAGAATGCAGAATACATCTGCCAGTTAAAGGTTGGCTTCCAATAAACTGAAAATTCAACATGACCTGTGGGATTTAGAATTATTAAGGTATCCAAAAAAAGGGTAGATAGTTACTGGACTCACATTCAATAATCAACTTGATACAGGAGTATAAGGATTTTATTTTCTCCAGGATTGAAGTAATTCCAACACAGAGTGGGACCAGAGTGCAAATATATGATGAACAAAATGTGACCATACAAGAGGTTGAGGAAATAGTGTCACAAAGAGTTGTTTTTTTTTGTGCTCCATAAAATAATCTAAGGCTGGTGACAAAGGATTGCCAATTACTGTTCTTTCAGTCTGTTTGAATCACTTATTATGGCATGTAAAATAGTGTGCAACTTTTACAATTGCACCTTTGAACTCTAATAGTGTAACCATATACTTCAGCTGTGATTGAGACATGAGCTAGTGTGCACATGCTTTGACACATTCTTGTGATTCATCTTTTGAATGTAGTTACTGTCTCTCCCTGATGATGTCTACATAATGCTGGATGAAATATATTTGAATCTTTGAATAAAATTCTATATTTTTTGTTACATGTGTAAGCTGTGAAAGTTTTTATGTGTCTAGTACACATCCCATTAAAATTATTTATGTGGAGAAATAATTTAAAACTCCAGAAAGGATGGATATATAAAAATTATATCTCGCTTTCATAAAATTTATTCCTCCATCCTTTCTGAGGTTTTAACTTATTTCTCCCATGGTATCTTTCTATGGTGTTTTTAATTGTTTTTCCATATATTTTTAACCTTTATGCTTTAATCTTTTACAGTTTATCATGGGTAATTCATTTCTGACTTCCAATGGTAAGTCAGAAATGGTCAATCCAGTTTCCTTTCTTACGTCTCTATTACATGGAAAAGTAATTTTTCCATGTAATACTGTTTTCCGTTAAATTATCAGGTTCATAAAGATACTAGAAGCATTAAATACTTTTCTTAAATGCAGTTCCACCCTAAATATAATTTCAAGGTATGTTTTTTTGAAATGCATTATATATTTCATAATTTTATTCACAAAATCACATGGTGGTCAGCATTCATTGTGAAAATTTATGGAGACAAAAATACAGGTTGGAGTAATTATTTTACTTATAATTATGAAAACAACACTTGACATTTCGACATCCGTTTTGAAGTCATCATCAGGAAAACATATATGCACAAGATACATGCTATACAAAAGTAAGATAACTCTAAATGCTTTGTTAATCATTTACCCAAGCCTGACTTCTGGTGAAAAAAAGAAAAATCTCTTCTTCCTTTTACGTATCAGGCCTAGTGGGCCTGTTATGGAGCTGTCCTTAGCCCTTCAACCTGTATCCATCCTGAGGATAAGGTGGTTAGCCCTATGCCTCCTAGTGTGTCCTATGTCTGTTACGTATGTTCACGGAGCTGGTTTGCCTGTTCTGGTGGCCGAAAAACCCGAGTTTCCAGATGAAAAACCTCCTACCTCTGTATGAGACTGGCTAACTCATCTTTCGTCGAAAGAGACCAGATAAACGTTCCTCACGTCACTGACAGAATTGAACCCAGGTCTTTCTGACCAAAGGAACTAATCTATACTGACTGAGCTAAGGAGGCTCCATAGCTCAGTGGATATAGCTAAAAAAATAAATAATAAATTAAAAAAGTATACACAAATATAAATTACATAAATAAAAATTAAATTTTATAGTGGAACTATCTTAAACATATCTCTACAGTCCTTATATTAAGGTTTTCTAGTGTTGCAGATGGGTGCTCCAGATTTTTGGAATTACTAATCCATCATTGTTATTGAGATTTGGATGATCTTTCTGCTTTTGGTACTCACATTGGAGATTTAATGGAATATTTACAGCACTAGGAAAGGATTAAAAACTACTTTTAATGCTTCCAATAAATAAAAGATACCAAGAAATTATATACTTGGTTTAATCCTTTATCCAAGTATGAGCAAACAAAGTTTGCACCTGAAGTATTTTCAGGACTGGGGCAACTCGTGGTAAAGGTGGTGTGACCTCACATCACTTGACTTAGTATCCCATAATGCAAAGCATATCTCCTCGTGGAGATGTATAATGCTATGCATTATGGGAAGGGTCACTACCCAGACCGGTTTCGACCTTTATTGAGGTTTCCCACTGATGAGAGTGATGTGTAGTCATACCACTTTTATCACGAGTTGCCCCAGTCCTGAAAATACTTTAGGGGCAAATTTTGTTTGCTTACACTTGGATAAAGGATTAAACCAAGTATATAATTTCTTGGTATCTTTAATTTATAGTATAACCAAGTGGAAAAACTTTCAACAATTAATGCTTCCAATATTTCATCTCAGGCACTGGGACATCTTCAGGGATTACAAATAATACTTATAACATACACACAGACAACACGATACTATATGAAACATGTGGGTGACTCTAAAGTCCATCTAGGTGATGTGCCCTCTATGGGCATTTGTAGGTGGCCTAGGATGTAAAGCATGACGTCTGCCAATTGTTTCCCAAATTTTGGAAAGTTTTATGCATCCGTATTTATTTAAATTAGGTTGATTTCTGAGTGCCACCACAGATTCTAAAAACAGTCTTTCCTTTTTAAATTTACTATGGTAGAGCATGGTAGTTTTCTTCCAGGAGATCCTGTGGGTTGCATCCAATACATGGTCTTTGTGTTGGAGGTTTAATGAATTTTTTTACAACACTCAAAAAGAATTAAAATAGAATTTAATACTTCCTATATTTCGTCCTAGTCACTAGGACATCTATGGGGATTACAAAAACAATTAATGTAACATGCACACAAAAACTTACAATACTAAGCCCAACCACGTGGGTGACACTAAAGTCTTATCTAGGTGGAGCGCCCTCTAAGGGCAGTAGTAGGTGGCCTGGAATGTAAGGTGGGACCTCTGGTGATGAGTGTTTAAACACTCATCACCAGAGGTCATTAATTAATTGTTTAATTGTTTTTTAATACATTGTTTTTGTAATCCCCGTAGATGTCCTAGTGACTAGGACGAAATATAGGAAGTATTAAATTCTATTTTAATTCTTTTTGAGTGTTGTAAAAAATCCATTAAACAACACTCATCACCAGAGGTCCCACCTTACATTCCAGGCCACTTACTACCGCCCTTAGAGGGCGCTCCACCTAGATAGGACTTTAGTGTCACCCACGTGGTTGGGCTTAGTATTGTAAGTTTTTGTGTGCATGTTACATTAATTGTTTTTGTAATCCCAGTAGATGTCCTAGTGACTAGGACGAAATATAGGAAGTATTAAATTCTATTTTAATTCTTTTTGAGTGGTGTAAAAAATCCATTAAACCTCCAACACAATGTCCTCACAGCATTTAAGCCTCTACACAAGAATACATGGTCTGCAAGGCCAGATTAGCTACAGTCGTGATTGCAGATGTATGATAATCACTGGACATTACAAAAAAAAAAAAAAAAAACTCAAACTCTTTGCTTCTTGTCCCCCCAGATATATGAATTACCTAAAAACTCTAAAACACTTTTAAAACACTGATTGAAAATCTAACTTTAATACAGATATTCAATCACTGTTTACCAATATCCCCTTAAATGATGCCTTGACACTTAAAAAACGTTTTTCCTTCTGATGTCTTAAATCTCTTTTCCTTTGCCATCAATTCTGGTTACTTTTCTTGGAAGAACAAAATTTACAGAGTAAACTGCTGTAGGTTC
Organism: Typopeltis vanoorti; assembly: GCF_054136105.1. NCBI lineage: Eukaryota > Metazoa > Arthropoda > Arachnida > Uropygi > Thelyphonidae > Typopeltis > Typopeltis vanoorti. The sequence continues at coordinate 100,260,349 of NC_143551.1, read as the reverse complement.
CCCCCACTGCCAATTTTTACATGGAAAATTTTGAAAAACGAGCCAGACTCAGTCCCACTAAAATCTTCTATCTGGCAAAGATACGTGGATGATGTGTTCTCTATTTGGCTTCATGGCCAGACACAGACTCTCCTCAGTCACCTCAATGGTCTACATCCAAGAATCCAGTTTGCGATGGAAAAGGAAAATAACAATAGTTTACCCTTCCTAGACACTTTAGTAGCACACCTTCTGAATGGTAACCTTTCCTTCGCTGTATATAGAAAACCCACTCACATAGACAGATACATTCACAAACTTTCTAACCATCACACCCCTCTCAATAATATGGCATCATTAAAACTCTAACCAATAGAGCTTACAATCTTTGTTGCAGTGGAAGGAATCTCTCTTTCAACTGAACTCAAACAGATGCACAACACCTTCCTTTCCAATAGCTACAGTGATTACAGAATTAATCAGTTCCTCCCCCAGTCCTCGGCTATTACTTCAGAAGGATTTCAGAAATACCATCACTATGCCCTACATCCATGGCACATCAAAAAAAAAATAGCCAGGTCTTTTAAAAAAGTATAACCTCTACACAACTTTTAAGCTCCATCAGAAATTTGCTACCCTTATCTGTTCTACCAAAGATTAGCTCCCTCCTCTCTCAGTGCCTGGATTATATGAAGTACCCTGTTCCTGCAAGTTGGAATTAAGATCAGTAACTATGGTCAATCTGGCCTTGCAGATCATGTGTATTGGCTACAATCCACAGGAAAGAAAAAAACCACCATGCTCCACCATAGGAAATTTAAAAAGAAAATACTGTTTTTAGAATCTGCAATAGCACTCAGAAATCAACCTAATTTAAATAAATATGGATGCATAAAACTTCCCAAAATTTGGGAAACAATAATTGTCTAGGCTGCCTACAAATGCCCATAGAGGACATGCCATCCAGATAGGACTTTAGAATCACCCGCATCTTTCATTTAGTGTTGTCTTTATGTGTGTGTTACAAGTATTATTTGTAATCCCTGAAGATGTCTCAGTGACAGATGAAATATTGGAAGAAAAAGTTAGTTTTTAATCCTTTCCTAGTGTTGTAAATATTCCATCTCTTTAAGAAAATTCCATCCAAATAAGAAAAAGACGTCTTTTTCTTATTTTGATGGTGTACCTTGTTTTCCCTATGTGGAGTAGGTTGCAGGTGCACTGAATTTTGTAAACTCCTGGGTAGACAAGGTAGGGAAGGGAGCTTTGGATGAGCTGAGTATACTTTTAATTTTGCAAGCAGTTTGAAGGTTGTCTTAATGTTGTATTTATGCAGAGCTCCATTTTTTCTGATATTCCACTAATGTATAATATGGCTATAGCATTATATACATTTGGCAATAATTACATAATCCTTATTCTTGACCGCATGGTTCATAATAGTTTTAACAAAGTTTTTCTAGCCAGTAAAGAATCATAAATTAATAAATTCAATAGACTCTATGGAAGAATACTCAACGCAAGACCGTGTCTCCTGGATGAAAAAGTTATTTTCAACTTTTCGGACTACACATTATCAAAACCAGAATCTGACATTCTAAAAAAAAAAGGTTTCAACTTTGCTATTGCTCTAGATCACATTCCAAAGATTGATTTCATAAGCAACATAGAAAAGGGACTTTCTTCATTCTTGGAAACAGTAGCAAATGATATTCGTTTAAAAAACGCAATCATCCTTATCATCCTTTCACCCTCAAAACCATCAAAACCTAATATAACTCCTGCTGAAAAAGCGTGCTCTCTCAAACCTAAAAAAAGAACAAAAATATAATCATCCTAAATGCAGACAAAGGCAACAGTTATTTTGAACACAAAGACTACCTAATGAAGATCACTGATTTAGTTTCAGACACTGCACCCTACTGCATATTGGATGTAGATCCAACTACAAAAAATCAAAACGAGACTAATGTCCTATTACGTAATATAACAAGGTGGCCTTCAGAATTACAACAATGTCTAAAGTCTCTACATCCATTGACACCACACTTATATGGTGCATCAAAAGTGCACAAAGTTGGGTGTTCCGCTCCGCCCGATTGATGACGGGAGAAATTCTCTCACATATCTACTAGCTAAATATCTAGCCGGTATTTTGAAAGATAATATAAAGAAGAAATAAAGAAATTGAATTTCTTCATAAAGAACTAAGCATTTCACGGAAAAATTAAAATGCATCACCATCTTAAATACAGACATACTTGCAAGTCTTGACGTAATGTCGTTATTCACAAATGTACCTGTTGAAGAAGTTATCAAGATCATAGAAAATCTCTATCCACATGACATAGTTCAGCTCTTTCGCCATTGCCTCAAATCAAATTATTTTAAAGTAAATAATGCTATTTATAAACAACTTGATGGCTTAGCCATGGGCAGTCCCTTGTCACCTCCCTGCGCTGATTTGTTCATGAAAAAATCAGAAGCTGATAGGACAAAGTAAATCCCAAGCCACTGATTTGGTGGCGATACGTAGATGATATAATTCATTATTTGGAAAGACACAGAAAACACCTTATTTGAGTTCCTTACAAAAATAAATTCCTTCCACCAGAAAATAAAGTTCACGTTAGAGCTGGAAAAGAAACAATCAATTACCTTTTGTAGATACACTAATAAAGAAACAAGAGAATGGACAAATCCAGCTCACAATATATCGAAAACCTACAGACACTGGACGTTACCTACATTTCAAATCAGCTCACCATTATGCACAAAAACTCAGCATTATACATATGCTTAAAAATAGAGCAATCAATATTATCTCAAAAAGAAAAAGATCTCCTTGATGAACTCGCTCTCATTTCTCAAACATTGGTAAGCAACGGTTATTTATCCACAAAATATAATCCAAAAGATTCTTCACAGGAACAATCCACAGCAACTACCTCCTGTCACACAATATGCATCATCTATCGCCATCCCTTATGGCGGATCAGCTTCAACAAAAATAGCCAAACTCATGAGGTCTTTCAACGTCAGAGTTGCTTTTAAACCTGTCAAAACTATACAACACATCTTAAGATCTAAGGACAGTAATGCCTTTTAGAAATACACAGGTGTATACAACATCCCATGTTCCTGTGAGTTAAATTATATAGGCCAAACTTCAAGAAGCCTAGAAATTTGAAAAAAAGAACATACAGGAGATGTTAACAACAACAGAACAGACACTTCAGGATTAGCCCATCATTTTTCGATGTCTCACCACTCCGATTATGATAACAGCTCCATGCCTTATATAGAATAGGATTTTAGACGTAGAAACTTCAAAGAAGCAGCAGTTGTACTCTGGATAGGAGATAATCTAAACAGAAATCAAGGTATGATACTGAAAGACATCTGGAAAAGCCTAATAAATTCACTTGTTGTTGTTGTTATGATCCATCGAGTCGTTTCCGACTCCTGGCAACTCCACGAACATACACTCTCCATTCCGATCTGTCCCTGACCATGTCTTTCAGAACCTCCAAGCACACTCCAGTTGCTTCTTTAACTCCATCCATCTATCTAATTCTTGGTCTTCCTCTTCTCCTGCTTCCATCCACTTTAGCAAGCATCATCATCTTCTCCAGACTGTCATTTGCTCGCATAATATGTCTGAAGAATGACAATTTTTTGCTTGACGATCATAGCTTCAAGGGAGCAATCCGGCTTTATTCTGTCTATCACTGATTTATTGGTTTGCTTTGACAGTCCATGGTATTCTTAGTAAGTGTCTCCAAATCCATAATTCAAATGCATCTATCTTCATTCTTTCACTCTTTCTCAGGGTCCAACTTTCACATCCATACAGCACCACAGGGAATACCATTGCTTTCACGATTCGGATTTTTGTTGTGAGGCTAATATCTTTATCTTTAAAGATCTTGCTTAAATTTGTCATTGCTTTTTTTCCCGAGTAATAATCTTCTTCTAACTTCTTTGGTGCAATAACCATCTTTATCAATTCGGGATCCTAGGAACACAAAATTGTTAACTGCTTCCATTTTCTCCCCATCTACTTCAAAATCGTTAAGTTCACATGTTGCCATAACTTTTTTCTTTTTGAGGTTAAGTTTAAGACCATAATTTAAATTCACTTAGCTGATGATGATCCCTAGTTTTTGTGTTGGATGGTGGTATGAATTTTTGCATATGTATTGGCCTGTGTGTGTGTGTGTAGGTTTGTGGTAGACCATGAATGAAAGACAGCCCAAAGGAAGACTTGTGACAAGTGTCCAGAAAAGGAAGAGAGTTATTGTTTTCTATCTTCATTGTAAATTGGATATGTTTGTGTTGTTTGTTTAGATGGCTTAGGAATATAATGTTTTGTGGCTGTGGGGTCAAATGCAAAAATATGATCAACATATCTGAGTCAGACTTCGGGCTTGCTGAATCTAGAGCTCGTTGCTCTTCCATGTAAAATAACAGCAGTACAAATTGTGTGTGCACTTGTGTACAGGGCTTTTGAGAAGGATGATGTGAAGCTGTATGGATGTATCTGTCTGTGAAGAATTACATCCTGTCAATGGAAAAAATTTAATTTTACTAGCAGAGTTATGAAGTATGAAGGGCATCCCGAAAGGAAAGATTGTTGTTAGGTATACACACTCAATTCTAACAACTGAAGTAGTTCTGTTTCAGAGTGGAGCAGATAGCAGAGATGTCAACAAAATGTAACCAAATTCAGGCAAGGATAAATGGTGTTAAAATTTGGTCCTTTAAGCAGTCCATAAAGTAATCAGCCAAACACAGGTGATATAGGAATGCTCATTGTGGCAACTTCGATTTGCTGAAACATTTTATTTTGCCAAGTAAAGAATTAATAGTAAACTTAAACTTAAATAATTTAGCAATGTCAACAGTAAAATCTTGTAAAACTTGTAGAGTTTCTTGGAGAGCTCTCCCTCCCATCATCTGTAACTGGATTGTCAGTTTTCTCTCTGGTCATTCTCTACAAGTCATGGTAGCTCTCCCCCCCCCCTCCATCTTTGAGCTTCACTAATACCTGAGTGTGTCAAGCCTCTGCCCTATCACCTACCCTCTTTCTCCAATATATGTGACCTACTGTCAATCACTAATCTGATCCACAGCTTTGCAGACAATAGTACGCTATTCATCCTACTCATTTGACACACCATGAAGTTCATGAACATTCCAAGATACAAAATCATCTACTAGTGCCATTTAAGGCACTAGTAGACTGATCTAGATACTATCTCTCAGTGGGTTGAAGACAATCTTGTCATGATTATTACAACCAACATACAGTTTTGCCTTTTCTCTAGCAAAAGAAATATCAGCTCACCTACCCTCAGTAATACACAAATCAACAGACAAGATCAGATCTCTTTGTTTGGAATAATATTTTACTCCAGTCTCTCCTCAAATAAATACATCACATCAATAGTTTCCTCAGCATCCATAAAACTAGGCATTCTGTTTTGTACCACATGGAAAACTATTACAAAAAAAAACTGGAGAGGGTGGGAATGGATACGAGGCTACTAGTATGGATGGGGGGATGGCTGATGAACAGACACCAGAGAGTAGTATATGGTCTAAGACAGTGATGGCGAACTTTTATACCCAGGTGTTTCAAACATCTTTTTTTTTTTAAATATTGACGTTGTTGATTGATGTGCCACTTGCATACATGCATTATACATTTAACTACTTAATCATAGATGGTGACTTATACATATTGTATTAGGCTATTTATTTAATAAGACATTGATATACAATCTATGAATTCGTATTATACAATTAATTTAATAAACTGAAATTATTGAAATTAGTTTTTTCATCAGAATACCAATATTTTTCAACATCCAAGGTGTGTCACCTGAAATCCTCAAGTGTGTCAGTGCTGACACGCGTGTCATAGGTTAGCCATCATTGGTCTAGGAGAATGATGACTAGCGGAGTACCTCAGGGTTCAGTTCTAGGGCCGCTACTCTTTAATTTGTATATCAATAATATAGGGAAAGATTGAAGAGGGGATATTCAGTTGTTTGTTAATGATCCAAAACTGGGGAGAGCAATAGTTGATAAAGGTGATATAGATATCCTGCGGGATGATTTAAATAAATTAGCATTGTGGGCAAAGGATAATGATTACCAATTTAATGTTGCAAAATGCACCTCGGGTTGGAAATGCATATGGTGTATCATATTGATGCCACCTGGTTTGCAGGTAATTGATAAGGCTAAGAACTTCAAGATAATGGTGGACAAAGAGTTCAGAGGGCATATTGCAAAAGTTGATAAAATAGCTAAACAAATTACTTGGATGTTGAAAACATCCAAGTAATGGATTTCTTGGGGACCAGAAGAGGATCAAAAAGATTCAGAGATGAGTGACCAAGATGATGACAGGTCTGTGGAATACTCTTAAGGAGGACAGGTTGAAGGTTTGTGGGAATGTTGGGATGTCTACCTATCAACTAAACTTTACAAAGTTTAGTTGATATGCAGAAAAGAGGTGACATGATATAAACTTTTAAGATATTAAAGGGGGGGGTTATAAAATTGATGCAAGTGAAATTTTTCAATATATGACATATAGAGAATTAGGGGCCATCCATGGAAGTTGTGTAAGAGTGGTTAGGGGTGCGTGTGGACCAGATTTTTTGTGTGGAGAGTGAGTGGAATGGATTGTCAGAAGTGGTTGCGAGTTCCCTGACAGTGAATGGATTCAAGGATAGGTATGATACGTTTTGTGTGTATGATGGTTAATTTGGGTCACCCATGATGAGTCTCTGGACTCTATGGAGATGCTGTAAATAATAATATTTTATGCTGTCCATAGGAGATGTTTCTGCACCGAGTCTTTTTTTACAGGTGCTTGAATGGTCACTGCTCTACTGAATTGGCAACCATCATTCATCCACTTACTGTTGCACCTGTTAATACCATAGAAGCAGCCCAACATCCCTTTACTGTGTAACTGCAAACACACCAAATCAGCTTATTTTCTCTTATTCCATCCAACTCTGTCCTCTAGAACAGCCTTCTTATGAAGTGTTCCTAAAACAACAGAACCCGCACCTAAAAAATAAATAAATAAACTTTTATCTTAATCTTCGACTGCACATGCTCACAGCACTAGTGTGCTTATAGGTCCTTTGATCTCCCGTGTATAGGATCAATATAAATATACAGGATGTTTCAGGAGGAACAATAAATAGTTTGGTAGGTGACTGTATCAATTACTCTTAGTAAAAAAAAAAAAAAAAAGTTCATATGAACATATGTCCAATTGTCAATGGATGCAGAGATATAGCTGTTTGAAACTGACACATAAAAAGCTATTATGAGAGGTATTAAAGAACAAAAAATTACATTGTTTATATTTGTTGACTGTTTGAATCATACAAAATGCAAATAATTGAGAAATACTGTAATTTACAGGTCATAATAAATGTTTAAAAATTCCACCACCATTGAACTAATTTCAATGCATTTTGAAATTAGTGGTAATAGTACATGTTGTTCTCTGAGGTCATCTTGATGTTCTTTTATGAGCAGCAGCATTATCCATAATGCAAGCGATCAATTTGTGTCTTGTATTTACCTTTTCTTTGTATAGTTCGCCTTTCATCCATCTCCACAAACCAAAATTTAAGGGAGTGAGGTCTGGAGACCTTGGTGACCAATGAATTGGGCTGCCAAGCAGATCCATTGTTCAGGGAAAGTTCAATTTAGATATTGTGTCATTATTATGAACTGTAAATTACAGTATTTGTCAATTGTTTGTGTTTGTAGCATTCAAACAATCAATAAATACAAAAAATAAGTCATTTATTATTCTTTAATACCTCTCATAATAGCTTTTTTATGTATCAGTTTCAAAATCTCCATGTCCACTGACAATTGGACACATGTTCATATGAACTTTTTTTACTCAGAATAATCGATACTACCAAGATATTTATTATTCCTCCTGAAACACCCTGCATGTGAATATATATATGTATGTTAAAGATACCAAGCTATTTCATATAAAATATAACCCAAGGTAAAATACTTTCTATTATATATTTGTATAAAGAGAATGTAATGACTGCAACCGAGAATAATTGTAAGGTTTTAATGCTATAACACACAACTAGTTTCAACTTTTGACAACCTTCTTCAGGTGTCTTTTATATATATATATATTCTGAACATTCGTTTTTACTCGGTAGAAAATATTATACATTATTTTAAATGATACAGAGAGATAAAGAGATGACATGATATATTTAAAAAGATACTAATAGTTTACTAGTTTTGTTGAATGGATCAACTTCTTCAGGTATCACAATCAAAGAAATATACAAAAAATATCAGAGACTTAGAAATTGCATTAACAGTACTAGTCCAAAAAAAAAAAAAAAACAGTAGTACATTTTGAAAATAAAAGTTGACTACGTGCTGTCACGGGTGTGCCAGTATTGAACAGAGGCAATGTGTGCATCAGAAAGATTGAAACTTAGGGAGTTATTGATATGGGAAGAATCTAAGACAGTTTCTCTGGACTCGACAATCTTTCTTTCAAGTTCATCATAGCACACATGGATATTAGAAGTTTGTGTCCAGTCCACAATGTGTTGGCAGCCTTCATCTGAGTTAACGGAGAAAAGCTGTGGCTAGAGAGAGCGCTGGCTCTAGTCCTGTTGTACGAAACATCTCTACGGTGTTCTTCCAGACGAAGAAGGATGGATTTAGCAGTTTGGACATAGCATAGCTTTCCACGATCACATAAGATCTTGTAGACTTCTGGACTCCTTTTTCTTAAAAAGACTTTTATCAATAATGGTTTCTCTCCTAATAAGATTGACAAATTTACTTCTCTCCGTCACTCAACTGCTTCTAAAGATCCCTCTTCCCCAGAGCCTTTATTTCTTTGCCTTACATCAGCTCTCTTTCACCAAAACTAGCTAAATTTCTCAAGAAATTTAACTTCAGAACTTGCTTCACTGCGCTCCCAAAACTTCGATCCATACTTAGTAAACCTAAAGAGAAACATCTTCCAACTCAGTTTCCAGGAGTCTACAAGATCTTACGTGATTGTGGAAAGCCATACTACAGCCAAACTGCTAAATCCATCTTCCTTCGCCTGGAAGAACACCGTAGAGATATTTCCTACAACAGGACTAGAGCCAGCGCTCTCTCTCTCTCTCTCTAGCCACGTTCTTTTCTCCGTTAACTCAGATGAAGGCTGCCAACACATTGTGGACTGGATACAAACTTCTAATATCCATGTGTGCTATGATGAACTTGAAAGAAAGATTGTCGAGTGCAGAGAAACTGCCTTAGATTCTTCCCATATCAATAACTCCCCAAGTTTCAATCTTTTGACGCACACATTGCCTCTGTTCAATACTGGCACACTCATGACAGCACGTAGTCAACTTTTATTTGGAACTCAAGCTCGCATTACTGTTTTCAAAATGTACTACTGTTTTTTGTAGACTAGTACTGTTAATGCAATTTTTAAGTCTCTGATATTTTTTGTATATTTCTTTGATTGTGATATCTGAAGAAGTTGATCCATTCAATGAAACTAGTAAACTAGTAGTATCTTTTTAAATATATCATGTCATCTCTTTATCTCTCGGTATCAGTCATTTATAATAATTTATATATGTATATATATATATATATATATATATATATATATATATATATATATATATATATACACACACACACATATATATAAGGTGGGTGTAATGTTCACACCCCCTCCAAGAAAAGGCCAAATCTCTTGTACAAGACATGATTGTAGACAAGTTCTATTGTCTGACATGCCAGCATTTTGTTTACTGAAAGCCTGAAGTGGTTCAAAACCATTTCAGTACCAGTTATTTTTTGCTCCTCTTCCACCATGCAATGTGAGCAATGTTTCCAGAACTGCATCAGAGAACCAATATTTCATCTTCACAAAGGATCTTTGCTTGTCAAAGCCTTCCCAATATCATTAATGTACAAGTTGATTAACAGTGGACCAAGCACTGATCCTTGTGGTACACCACTGGTTATCTTAAATCTTGCTGACTCATACCCCCCACTTTTTATTATGTCAGTCAGTCAGCCATCCTCTTATCCACACTAATATTTTATAACCCAAACCCATATTCTCTAATTTATGCAACGGTTTGCCATGCTGTATTCTGTCAAAAGCCTTAGCAAAAAACCAAAAGTATCATGGTATATCCATTCCCTTTGTCTAGTTCAATGGTAACATTGTTATAGAATGTGAGCAAGTTGCTAAAACATGACCTTCCCTTAGTAAATCCAAGTTGCTCATTGAAAAATAGAGATTCACTGTGAACCCATTTCTTAACATGAATCCTAACCAATTTTTCCAAAATTTCCAACCACTCCTGAGATACTAATTGATCAATAGTTGGATACATCGGTATTTACACCACCCATATGCAATGGAATTACCATACATTCATTCTATTCCTGTGGAATCTTCCCTATTCTGAGACTCATTAAATAGCCTGGTGAAAGGAATAGCCAGTTCAGCTGAACACTCTTAGCACACGTGCTGATATCCCATCAGTCCCTATTGCCGAATTCTTATTCAGTTGGTGCAACAGCGCTAATGCCTTGTCCTCATACACCTGAGTTTCTTCATCCAGCAAAGAGGTGGCATTGGACTCAATGTCGCATACACCAGGTTGATAGCTTTGAACAAAATGGTGTACGCGACACTGAACAACCTCTTCTGCATCTCTAACCCTCATGCCATCTGCATATAGAAGAGTTAATTTTTCATATTCGTCCATTCTTTTATTTGAAGCATATCGATAGAATTTTTGTGGGTTGTCTTTAGCATACAGAGCCAGTTTCTTTTCATACCCATGCTTTGCTCTCCGTACAACATTTATGACTATTCTAGCTTGTTGATTATAATTTTCATAACAGACATCATTCTTATGCACACGGTATTCCTTCCACATCATCCTTTCCTTACGAATCTCTTGCTTAATAAGATTACACATCCATTTGAATCCTACCCTATGTATTCTTTGAATTCTTGGGATACACTCTGATATCACGTTTTAAGTATTGTTTAAATGCTTTCCATGCACTGTCGATATTCTTCCCATCCATCAACTGATCCCATTCCAATGAACTCAGTATTTCAGTTGGTCATAGTTTCCTGCTTTGTAGTTCAGCATGTAACCTTTTCTGAATGGAACATTCATAAACTGTCACTTTCCATTGAGTACAGCATGATCACTGTCACCAACCGGAGGTAGAACAGTTAGGTCTAACTGAAATGCCCTCTGACACTATAATCAAATCTAACACTCTTTGACCTCGCGTTTCTTCTATCACATGCTGCTTGAGGAAATTGTCCCACAACAGCTCAATAAATGCATTTTCATTCTTCTCATGAGATTCTACTGCTACCCAATCAATATTTGAATAATTAAAGTCTCCCATGATGATTCTTGTAGATAAGCTTATATGTTGGTGAAACATAGCTGTCAGATTTTTTTTTAGGGAAAGATGACGTATACTATAATAATAATTTAAAAACTTTAATTAATATTTCCTATATTTTGGTAATATTACATTACCATCTTCAGGGAACATAAAATAATGATATGTGCATGCATGCACACAGGCTCTAACACTAAACAAATATGGCTGAAGACAACTGAAATCAGTCCAAGAGTCCTAAAAGTTGCCACCTAATGGGCTAAATCGGATGATAATCTTGGCTGTTGGGTGTTGATGTTTTAAGAATGCAGGCTTCCCATATTTGGGGCAGTCTCATGCATCCAAATTTGTTGAGGTTTGGGGAGTTTTTTAAGGTGCCTGCTAAGTGGTACCTTTGAGGATTTTTTTTTGTATACTTGGCTGTTGGGCTGATGTTTTAAGAATGCAGGCTTCCCATATTTGGGGCAGTCTCATGCATCCAAATTTGTTGAGTTTTTTAAGGTGCCTGCTAAGTGACACCTTTTAGGACTCTCGGAACGACTTCAGTTGTTGTCTTCAGCCATATTTGTTTAGGGTTAGTGCCTGCGTGCACATATCATTAATTTTATGTTCCCTGAAGATGGTAATATAACATTCCCAAAATATAGGAAGTATTAATTGAAGTTCTTTAATTAATATTATAGTATATGTTGTCTCTCCCATTATGATTACTCTTTTCGTACTCATCTTGTCTATTTGGTCTTGCATTTCTTCATCACTAGCAACAGATCCACCAGGTGTGTAACAACATCTCACTATGTAATTGATCTTGTTAGATTCCACCTCACACCAGACTGCTTCAAATTCACTACTACATGAAATACTGTGAGTAGTAATACTACGATCATAGGTCTCAACTCTAACTGGATTCAGTCATCTGATATCATTAGCTGCATGCTCCCCCCTCTCTCTTCTTCCTAAAAGTAGTGTACCCTTTACACTCGATACCAGTTAGTATTTCTGATTCTGATAGCCAGGTCTCACTAATGAGTAAGACCTGGCTATCAGAATCAATTGCCTACAATCTGAGGTCCCAACATATTGTCTAAGGCAACAAACTCTACCCTTTTGTTTCTGATACTCTTAGCATTTGTGTACAGACATAATAATCCACCTGCATATTCTTTCGTATACTTTTGTCTGCAGTCTGCATGACACAGTTGGACAACTTGCAGATCTCTATTCTTCTCTAGTGCCTTGTAGAATCTTTGCATACATTTCATGGGTCCAAACCGAACCCCATCAAACAACTGACACAAAGTCAAAATCATTCTCTCCTTGTCAACATTTCTATGATAAAGCCCATTCCCATCATTAACATAGTTATATAACATTGTTGCTCTTACACTCACATTCTCACCATTCCTCCCTTTATAATTTAGTTTCCCTGACTGTGTTAGGTCTCATACCAGTTATTAGTTTTTTCAAAACTCCTGTTATCATATGTATCCAGGTGTAGGCCATTGCTCTTATACAAATCCAATCTTTCCTCAAACTCACTTCACACATCCAAAAACTCGCATCCATTCCTTCTACACAGCCTATGCATCAAATCGTTTGCCATTATAGCCTTTCTTCTTAATTCATTTTTATCATATTAAAGTAAAATACTGATGATTTTCACTTTCTCACTCTTGTCTCTTCCAACAACCCTTTCATGTCCGCTCTCATACTGAAATTATCGCTAGTTGAGTCGTTAGTACCTACTACAATTACGATTTTGTTTTGCTTTTCTGTTTCTGAATTGATTCCTTTATATTCTTAATTTTATATTCTTTATTAATTTTATAAAGTGTTAGGAGTCGTACAGGTGAGAAAGAATGTCGCGTAGAAAATGATACTTCCTTTACTGATGCAGAATATATGGATGTGATGCAATTAAGTGTCAGGAGAAGCTAGAAGTGTCAGTCAGTCAGTCCAAGGAGATATAGATATAATTTTGTTTGTAGATCTAGGTATTATGAAAGGTGAGGAAAGTTTAAATGTGGCCTTTTATGCACAAAATAAGCAGAATTGTGTATTGGTGAAATTGAAGTCAACACAAGGTTCTCACTCCTTACTTACAGCTTCAGATATGAGAAATGCAGTCTGTTAAATGAAAAAGAGGAATGTGCTGCCATTGGAACTAAAGATAGAATGAGGTTAGTGATAGGTCATTTATGAACAGAAAAAATAGTCTCAGTAAAGTAGAGAACTTTGGGATATTCTGGCATTGGTGGAAAAATCTGAGAGAAAAAAAACTAAGTATGCTAGCCCCAGTCAAATGCCCTGGAAATGTGTGCAAAGGTTTGGGGAAAATCACACAGGTTTCCCAGATGGGTGATCATCTGTTGAGGATTGACTAACATCATCCATACTGGAGGTTAAACTAACTGGTTTGGTTTCCAGGTGGTGAAGGAAATGGTAATTGATGACTTTCTCCATTTTTGATAGAACTGAGAAAAGTGCAACAGGACAAGAACTGAATGGCTGACTTTATGAATTGGAAATAGTCCAGTTTCCATGCTGTAGGATAGATGCTATATGAGTATGAAAGATTATCTTGATAATCTTTCCTATTCATCTGATGCTAATGATGGAATTTAATCCAATACACAGTATTCTTTTCTGCTTGAAACATTATTTCTTACCTATATAACTATAAAGAGTCAAGAAGAAAGCCAAATGCCTTGCCGAGAGAGAGAGAGAGAATTGCTATCATACTTGATATTTCCAAGGCATTTGATAAGAGCTGGTATTGAAGACTTATAGCAAATTGCCATGTTAAGATCTACTTTTCACCATTTGTAACTGGTTCTCCAGTTTCCTCTTGGGTCATTCATTGTGTGTAATAGTGGAGGGTGTTCTCTCCTTAAATTTTCCTGCTAATGTATATGCTCATTAGGGATCTGTTATTTCACTTACTCTCTTCCTCATACATAAATGACCTTCTCTCACTGACTTTATCCACAGTTTAGTTGATGACAACATTCTCCATCTCCATTTGCCTACTTGTATAACAAATCTTGCAGTGTTCAAATGTCTCAAGCTTTAAAAATCATCCACAAAAAGTTCCCTAAACACGATTCTCTATACAATCTTTTCACGGGGTGATAACTTTATCACCTTCAATACTTCAAGAACACAATTTTAATTTTCTTCTCCTTACCTCTGATAATGCATGAAATTCAAGACAGGATCTGCCTTCTTGGAATGACACTTTGCCTGATACAAATACATACACTTCTATAGCATCCTCAGCTTCCAAGAAACCTGGCACTTTGCTCAAAACTACTTTTTATCTGTTCAGCTACAGCAGATTCTGTACAAATCTCAAATCCACCCAACCTTGAAATATATTCTGCTCACACACTTGGGGTAGTACACCTAAAACTTCTTTAACAGTTCTTGATGCTGCTAAGAAGACAGCCATTCAGCTAAATGATAATCTCTTCTCTCTCACAGATCAGTTTCAATAATGTTTTTTCAACAGACATTTCCATGGGTGACATTTGGCCATCTCTCAGCCCCCCCCCCCCCCATTTGTGTTAAATCTATAATGCATGTAACAGATGGCAAACGTCCCTTTAAAGATGAACTGTTGACTCACTGAATTTGCTAATTCTATCCCATCTTTCATTCCATTTTATCCTTGATACTATGGAAAAATCTTCCTCATGAAGCATTTCCTAAAGATCTACAACCCTGAGCTCTTCAAAAAAGATTATCAATGGATTACGCTTTTCTTCAGCTCTGTTCCACAGACAGGCACTCATTTGATATAATCTGTCCTGGTATGTGAGAGTGATAAAATAAAATAAAAAAGGATGATTTGGTAAGGTTATTACTGACAGCAAATATTTCTGCATCTCACTGGCTTGAATGGTAGAACTAGAGAAAGGAAGTTATTTTCCAAGATGTGACATTGGCATCTTAATGTCAATGCTCACATAATTCACACAGCTGAAGATGGCCTTAATGCTTGAATATTTGAATGAAAAAAGAGTGGTTATCATAGTTTGGAGGGGAAGGGGGAAGAAGAAATAGAGGGGAGAGAGAGTTCAAATGAACTAACTAAATGCAGCAGGGACATTCTAAGCCAGGAAGGATCATAAAGAAGGGATTTAAGATTTGCCATATTTTCTGGAATGGATTGTCAGACTTCATAAACACACAGGTGCTGAACTACAAATGTACAGTTCCTTCTCTCTTGTGGCAAAAGAAAGTGAAGAGTAATTTGGAACAGTGGTGGCTGAGGATTCCAGGTAAGGTTTTGTCAAAAACAGGATGATGTTTGCTTGTCTAAGTGGTAGTGCACTTATTTTAAATTAGAGTTAGGATGACAAATGTTAGTGAAAATGTGGTGTACATCTTTTTTGATGATCCCAAAACAGTTGTGAAAACAAACAAAACTGATTCTGAAATGGCTTTAAGCAACCTGTATTCTGACAAAATGGCAGTCAGGCTTTTTGGTGTCTTCTCTAACCTATTTGCTCTTTATTGCCTATTTGCCAGGAATGTTGCTAAAGAATTTGAACAGGTTGGTGCTTTGGATTGAAGAATCTAGAGGTCATTTCAATGTTGCAAAGTGTAAAGTCATATTGGCCAGAGAAGATAGAATGAGGTTTATCATGATGTAAAAACTGTGCTTTAGGAGGCAAGGAATCTGGGGAATAGAGATCTATAACTCAAGGGACACATTGCAAACATTGTAAGGGTTGCCCAGAAAATTGCTGCCGTAACGTGCAAGCCACTAATTTGGATTAGTGTGTGTATGCAGATCTAGTCACCTGCCATGTTAATGATGAGAAAATGGAGAGAGAAGATTAAAAAGAAGTTTGATAAACATGGATAAGGAGGTGATAGTTCCACTGTACAATGCACTAATCAGACCTCATTTATTTCTGTGCACAGATCTGTTCACTTGGTTATACTGATAAGAAAATATTGGAGAAAGGGCAGAGATGAATAAGGCTGTCTCAGGACTCTGGAATGTTGAGTATGGAGAAAGATTGAGGAATATGATTGGAAGAGCTTAGTAGATAGTTGGAGATAGGAATCTAATAGGTAGATGAATGGTAATGGGAGAATGAGAGGTCATCCTTGGACACTGTACAAAGATAACATTAGTAAGAAGCGAAAAGGAGATTTTTGCATGGTAGGTGGTAAATGAGTGAAATGTCTTGCTGAAGTGCATGGTGAGTGCTCCAATGTCTTCAAAGCAAGGTTGTCTGCGGCAATGAGCCTTCAGACTCCATGGAGGAATAGAAGTAATACCTATTATATGATTATTACAACACATCCAAGGACACATTGTAAGAGGACACACGACTCACAATCTGCAAATAACTCAATCCTCTATTTACATGTAATGACACTATTTAGAATCTAATCACCACAATGCATCTACCATCCACTAATAGTTTTTTTTTTTTTGGCCAATTTGCTTGTATGCAAGTTGAAAACCCAAGTTTCTGAGAGAAAAAATCCTACTAAAAGCCATATAAAGATTTCACTCATTCAGGTCTTTTCCAATCAAAAGCTACAATGTCTATCCCCCAATTTGTGCTATAGAGGGCTTTCACATCTTTATCTGTACTCCTCTTATTATTGCAGTAATGTATTCTACTTCACAAATTTTGTGACATATGCTCTTGATCTTCAGTTCCGTCTCCAATGACTTGCAGTAAAATTCCATCAATAAAGATATAAAATCATTGGTGTGAAGTGTAAAATCTTGCAATCAGCACAAAACTGCCATCACTTGACACCCTAGATTAAAACAAACTTCATAACTTCCAAAATTTACTTCATCTGAAAGTGACCATCTCTCAGACTTCTACTAATATCATTTTAATAATATAAAATAAAACTGTTGGTTGAGTCGTTAGCTCTGTAACCTACAATCTGTAGGTTCATTTTGTGGGTTCACAAAAGATCCATTATGATCATGGATGCTTTGTGAATCTTTAGACAGTAGACAAATCATCTAGTATGAAACCATTACCCTGCTCACTAGAAGTGGCTTGAAGAAAGTTCCATATTTGGTCTATACCAAAAAAAAAAAATATATATATCCTACAACAGATCATGCTTATTAGTATTGTGATTACTAAGATAACTAGAAGCGTATGTGGGACAAGTTATCATTATGAATGATACAACTTAAAACCTTCTCCCCCTTCCCCACTCAAATGTTGACCAAGTACCTGGTCAGCAGATAGCTAACAAATGCTTCAGCAAGGGGTTCATTCAGTACTAATAGTCCTTTTCAGACAAGGTCTACTTATTCATATATTGAAATATTATGCATAGATGCGTCAGTAATTATTATTTCTATATGACACTTCCAAGGAGTCCAAATGACTCCTCAAGGGAAGGCATTGAACTAATTAATTTTCCATCCATCCGCCTACCAATAGTAATGTTTATCTGTAAATTGATACATTCTCGTGATGATTTGGTTGTATGTAGAATGAAAAACCAGAGTTTCTGCTACCTCAGTACGTGATCGGTTAACTCAACTTCAACAGTAAAAACCCATATAAAGATTTCTGTCGTTACGATGAGAATCTAACTGACGTCTTTACCAATATTGCAAGGCGCAATGTCCTATCGTTCTTCCAATTACGCTGAAACATTAAATACATATTAGCACATTATATATTAAAATACAACAGCTTCCAATATTTGTATAAAGCTTCAGATTTGCAAATCGTCTAGACATATAGTTAAATCTCTTTTCTGTATTTATATACCTTTTAAGAAAGGTATATTATAATTTTATTATAATTTTCAAACCAGATTTTTTTAAAAAAAAAGAAAAAAAGGAACTGAATCAGAGCTTAGAACAACTATCCAACCCATATGTTTCAAGGGATATTTTCGGTTGATACTGATATGTCAATTAACTGCTCGGCAATAATTATGTTTCATAGTAGTTGAGAAAATAAAAACATCCCAAGAACACTGTCAAAAAACTTACCCAGTAAATCTATTAAAACTACGTAATGTTTAAATTGCACATCCACACAGAAGACATTGGATTCAGCACGAACATGCCAAGTCGATAATCAGCTGACGTTTTCTAAGGAGAATGAGAATTGTGTTTAAAACATTATTGTTTTATTTTAAGCAAACAAATTACCGAACATTACAAAACTCATTCACTGCTCTTCCAAGCACTGCTCGGAAGTTGCAAAAATGACGTAAATACAAACGGATTACAAATTCGACATAGGCGCCACCAGTTACAAAAGATCAACATTATCCTTGATTATTTACATCACATGAGGAGGCAGGGTTTTACCCATCAGGAAATCGAAGTATTTATATTCAGTACACACACAAACATGCAAACAAAAAGGACAAAATATATTAGCTTAATAGACTTAATTCCACTTGTCGTACTTCCAGCAAAAGCCAACTTATTACAATACTTTACAAACAATTGTATCATGTTTAGGAAATCAATTTATTATCATTATTATTAGGTGATACATCCAAGACCTCATCGTAGAAAGGCACTCGACTTCATTCTACCAACCATCTCCACTGCTTAATCTTCCATCTACATAAGAGGAAAAAATTCACCATCTATTTCCCACGAAGTGTTTTTTTTTTTTTTTTTTTTTGAGTGGGGGATTTTGGAAACTGGGTGTGTTTCACTGAAAGATTTACCTGTACACGGGATGAGAAAACTGCAATTCCTGAAGAAAAACCCTGCTACTACCATATTAGATTGCTAAACCTCATCTTCAGTTGAAGGAGCTCATAATAAATGTTACCCTCACCTAACCTAACCTAGAACTAATTATCATTATTATTATTAGATGAAGTAAGGCAGCCATCGAGAAGTCACATATCACCCACATACAACATTATACTTTCTCTTGAATTTATGCACATTACATACATTCATAAGGGAATGGCACCTTTCCATGCCTGGAGGCATGGAAAGGTGCCGTTCTCATATGTGATATGAGAAAAATATAGCTATCACCTCTTTATTGACTACATTTATCCAAATCCCATGCATGCCCTCTCGTCCTCCCTCTATCATCCGAGAAATGAAATTTTAATTTTCTGATATCCTGTATAACCCTTTCAAAAATGTGTAGCTATCTAACATGTCACTCCTTTTCTTCCCTCTTACTAGCATCAGCAGTCTATAAATTCTCAGTCTAATGCCTTTTATTCCCGCATAGGGAGTAGGTGAGGCCATTTTATCCTTGTCTAACTTTTGGAGACTGAGGGACAGTTCAACCTCCACTGGTAGACAATCAGAGATAGCTGGCCCAAGACTATTACTAATTATACATCGAATCCAGGAAAGAGAGGTGGCTGAGAAGTGCGCCATCTCAGAAACCCGAGTTTCCGAGAGGAAAAACCCTCTTGTACGTATCAAACTTCGACTGATTCGGGACCTTGCCAAAGAAAAGATTTAACAAGAATTCCTCTAGCTGGTGACTAGAATAACGCTCTTTCTTCGTTTGGTCTAGTGCTGTAAAGGCCCACGCTACTTCTACTGAGTTACACAGGCTCTACCTCTTTATTCTTACGTCATTGCTCTTTTCATCATTGCGATTATCCTCTGATTAGCATTAGCAATTTTTGCTGTATTATCAATGAACTATAAAAAATAAATCAGCTAACGCCTTTCATTCCGTTATAAAGGTGATAAAAGGCGTTAGCTGAAATATCCCAGGCTGTTTCAGCCTATCCACCTTTTGGAGTTTAGTAGGCAGTTCAACAGAGAAAACTAGCATAAGACTATCACTAATTATAAGCGACAACGATGAACAGACGGGCGAAGAAGTGCTGCCATCTCTCGGTAATAAATAACCCTATGTAGGTCTCCTGTAAAATTCTTCCCAATGTTGCTAATGTCACGAAAAAGTAGTACTTGATTCAGGACTGGTCTTGGGATATACCACTAGTCACCTTAAATCTAGCTGAATCGGGTCCTCTCCACACTAATTTTTGATATCTGTCATTCAGCTGGAGCCTGTCTAGCTCAGTAGAAGTGGCATTTGCAGACGCTTCATAGCAAGACTCGGGGTTCAAAGCTAGTCGCAGACTAGAGGAACATTTTCTAAGCCTTTTCTCGACCGGTTCCCAAGTTAGTCGATCTCTGGCATGGGCAAGCGGATGTTTTTCTCCTGGAAACCCGGAGTTTTCGTCCCGAAAACTTAAGAAAATACGCCGTCGAATCCACACTATTTTCAGACATTAAAAATATTGTGTTAGGGTTAGGGATCACGAGATGGTGGCACTTGCTAGCCACGTTATTCACTGCGTACCCATTAATTAGTGATAGCTTGGGCCAGCTATCCCTGATTGTCTACCAGTGGAGATTGAACTGCCCACTCAGTCTGTAAAAGTTAGATAGGGCTATACACCCTTTACGGAAACAAAAAGGCATTAGATGGGTTTTTAGCTGGGTCATTCAGCTGTTCTCTTATTCTAAACCAGTAGTATTTTCAATTCCAATCCAAATTATGCAAATGAGTTCCATTTGGAACCCTATTAAACGCTTCAGCCAAATCCGAAAGTATCGTGGTGAATCCATTTCCCTTGTCTAACTCATCATTCACATTATTATAAAATGTGAGCTAGTTATTCAAGCATGGCCTTCTCTAAGTAAACACGTGGTGATAATTGCCAAGTATTATAGATTCTTTGTCACCAGTTTCCATATAGCATCTCTTCTACCTTTTCCAGAATCTTCACCCATTCAGGAGATACTGCAGTTAATAGCTAGACATCTCACTTTTTCACCATTGTGCAATGTTATTATCACATGATTACACTCCTGTGGAATCTTCCTGTGATGAGATTCAAATTGTGCAGACCTTTCAAAGCACAGTTATTTCAACTGAACAGAGTTTAAGCATCCCTGCTAATAGGTCATCAATCTTTATTGCAGAATTCTTTTCGACAATAAGTATTGATGTTTATGCACTTCCTCCTGGGTTTCTTTATCCGTTACAGAGGTATTATTGAGCACTATTTTGCATACACGGAGTTGATAGCTTTTACGAAAAATTGATCAATAATTAGTTGAACAATATCTTTTGTATCTTCCACCTCGCATTCGGCAGAGTTATTTTTTCAAATTCATTCCTTTTATTGCGAAAATAACAATAAAATTCTTTTGGGTTGCCCTCAGATTAAATACTCGGTTTTAATTCATACTCACACTTTGTTATCCACACAAACAGTTGTAACTCTTTATACCTTATCCATAAAATTTTTAGAATTAACATCAATCTTATGCTCACAGTATCACTTCTGCATCATATGTTTTGCGAATCTCTTTCTTATTAAGATTGTACATTAATTTGACTCCAATAATATTATTCAAACTCTACAGGCACAGTCCTACATTGCATCATTAATGTAGTTTTTCGTGCATTAAAAATTAGTTGTGCATTACCAATATCCTTCCCATCCAGCAATTGATACTATGGAACAAAATTACTATACTCCTCAGAAGGCCATAATTGAGTATTTGTAGTTCATTTGTTATAGACGAGCCCTACGGATGGCATCCTGTCCATGACGAGAGAACCTTTATCGAATATTTTCATGGAGTGGTGAATTAGCTGGTCTCATCCATTGGTGGAGAGGACGAAAAAAAATCCTGGTTTTTCGTCCCTCAAAACAGGAAAAACAGCCCTTAAAATACATTTCTATAGAGATAGTAGGTTAATTGCCGGATAGAAGAAATCAGAGACTTAACTTTCTTATATAGAGCAACCTGTGGAATATTCATAACTATAAATTCACACGTATGCCACAATAATTAACTTTTTAGTAATATATATACATTATCATCATTCATCATCATGCATATCAAGGATTTAGGTCTAGAGTGGCCTGTTCTGGCCTTAGAAATCATCGTTGAATCTCTTAAGAGGACGCCCTAGTTTTCTTTTCCCTAATGGTTTGTAATTTAAGGCTCGTTTTGGTAATCTTTCTGTTTCCATTCTTTCAGCGTGTTCCATCCATTTGTGTTTATATTTTTTTAAATTTTTTCTATTACTGATTCCTGGTTTAATTCTTTCATAATTTCTTCATTTCTTTTGTGATCAAGCAGAGTATACTTTGCAGTTTTTCTCATAAACTTCATTTCAGGTGTTATTAATCTTAGTTTGTCTTTTTGTTTTATTGTACAGATTTCACTTCCAGACAATAGGACTGGTAGGGCTAATGTATTGTACACTTTTGGTCTTGTTTGTTTTTGAACTAGGTTTGGTTTAAATATGGAGTTAATTACACCTGTTATTTTTAAATATTTTACAATTTTTAGGTTTATATCTTTTTCATTTTCATATGTAATCATACATGCTAGGTAGTTAAATGAATTCACCTGTTCCAAAATCTTGTTATCTATTACTATTTCAGTTCTTACTGGATGTTATCCTTTAAAGGCCATCGTAATATACGTAAAATACACAGTAATATATATATATATATATATATATATATATATACATATATATATATATATATACATATACATATATATATATATATATATATATATATATATATATATATATATATATATATATATATATATATATATATATATATATATATATATTAAAACATGTTTTAATAATACGAATTTAGAGTTACAGAGCCTCACCATCTTATCATTCTACTGCACATTATGGATTTCAGGTACAGATCCATAATAGTTAACCTGCTGGATGGAGATAACACTTGATGGGACAGATCATAAATTCCTGTTTTGTATCACAGTATGTAACATTTTCTGAATGGAATACCTATACACTTCCCAGAACAGCAGAGAATTCATCCCTGCCACTAAATAGAAGCTGAACACTCAAATCTTTAACTGAAATCGCCGACAGTACACTCAAAGGACAAAAGCATTACAGATATCTATCTAATAGCATGTCACAAACGCGAATAACAGCCTTTATTCTCCGAGACATTGACTCCACCCGATTCCAGAGTGTTGCTGGAGGTACATCCAGCCATATCTCTTGCAATATTGTCTACAACTGTGCCTTAGACTTTGGTCCGGGATACAGGGATCTGATAATTGGCTCTACTACATTACAGAGAGATTTGATCGGATTTTAATCTGAGCAGTTTGGGGCAATCGGATGGTTCCAGACAGATGAGTATTCCTCTTGCCATGCCTAGGTGGTTGCAGCAAGGTAGGGAAATGCATTTTCCTGCTGAAACAGACCATGAGGGAAGGCCATAAAAGTGTGTAGGTGATCAGCCAGCACCTTCTGCTAGCTCGCAACGTGTAAGGACCTCTCCTGACACATAAAAGGACCTAATGTGTCACATAAGAAGTCTCATAAAACCATCACGGTGCCACGAACTCCTTCAATAGAGCCGACCTGGCATGAGGGGGGCCATATCCTCATCCTGTGGACGCCACACCCGCAACCTCCTGTCAGCTTGATATAACTGAAAACTGGATTCATCAGACTACAAAACACTGGTCTCCTCTTCAGAGATCCAGTTTTGAAAGTTTCTATACCAGGCGAAGTGCAATGTCGGATGACGGGCTGTTAACACTGGTACACGATTACGGCGTTGATTTCCGTAGCCCGTGGTATGCAGGGTACGCCATACCGTTTGCTCGCTGACGTTGCTTTCACCTCCAACACTGGATGTGATTTGTGTCGCCGTTGCCCTGTGGGTGGTTGGTATACTAGTCTGGACAATCTAAGTCAGGGAGTGGGTGAACCCCTCGCCCACGGGCGAAATTTCGCCGGCGAGTCTATTTCATTTCGCCCCTTTGCTGATGTACTCGTATGTATATATAAATAAAATTTTATAATAATTTAAATTTACTATAATTAAATTTATTTAAATTTAAATAATTAAATATACAAAGCTAAAAATAGCTATATTACATATAATATGATCATCATACGTTTGGTAAGATATATATTGCACACTACATACACTATATATAACAGTTAAAATTTACCAGTCGCCCGCGGAAGTTTTTAAATTAGCAATTTTCGCCCTTGATACTAAAAAGGTTCCCCACCCCTGATCTAGGTCGACCTCAGTCATCAATGGCGTGTAGTCGGCTTTGTGCCCAGCGAGCAAGATTAACTACTTGCTCGCTGGATACTGGTACGTCCGTTGATAGTATACTCGCAGGTAGTCTGCGAGAACCCTAGGGTTCTTTCCGGTTGGATGATAGAATGACTCATATGTCTTGTGCCAAAAATACGTCCACAATTAAAGTCGCTAAAATCGCCACATTTATCCATGTTTGTCGATTCGATATGCCGCTGGGAAGCCTCGTTGTCTGCCTATTTATCGCCTGCTTTCGGTTTGAGTACGTTTCACTCTGATCGGGGGGGGATATTAGTGTCAACTTCCCATCACCCCTATCTCTAATATTTGGTCCATTGAGTATATAATCACGTCCAATACTCTTTGACATCGAGCTCCTTCTGTCACATGTTGCCTAAGGAATTTTTCTCGCAATAGCTGAATAATTTCGGCTTCATTCTTCTCATGATTTTTCACAGCCAACCTATCAACTTTCGGATGATTAAAGCCCACCATGAATAATAATTTAGTGTACATTAGATTTATTTTGCAATTCATTTAATAGTTACCAGCAACTGATCCACAAGGTATGTAGGAACGCAATGCATTGAACCACCGTTGTTTCCTAACAGTTTCAAACTCACTGCAAAATTGTAACATTGCAGTCATTATCCTCTAACTGAACTCAAATAATCCAAAATCATTAGCATCACACCTCCCTCCTCTCCTGTGTTGTCTTTCATTACTAAAAATACTGTACCTTTTACACTTGATATCAGTTAGATCTTTTCCTGCACTCCAGGTCACAATAATGCCAATAATCTGAGTCCAAACCATACTCACTAAGGCAACAAACTCAGGTTCTTTGTTCTCTCTATAATCTGTATGACATAGTAGCACAACTTTCCAGATTTTGTTCATATCTAATGTATCAAATATGCAGACATCTGTGTTCATACTAATTAATTCCAAACAGATGAGCAAATAATCATTCTTTCATTATAATCACCTTCATGATAAAGAATTTTCGTAAGATTAAACAAATGGCATAACCTAGTCATTCTTTTGCACATATTTTGATTAATGCTTACCATGATATCTAGTTTCTGTGACATTCCGCTTAAGGATCTTATCAATAAATTATCATTTCTTAAAACATCTGATTACAAACACAAGTAAGTGCAGACGGTCCCTTTCACATCGAACTGTTCTTCCTTCAGCATCATCCCATACATTCAGAAACTCACAAACATTATTTTCAGATAGATTATGTATAATCGTTTTCGTTTGCCACCATATCGGTCTTCTTATTTCAGTGCTATTATATCATTGTAATATAATCACGATTTTCACTTTTCATTTGTTCCTAAAAGAACTAGTACACCTTTTACTGTTATTTTATATTTTTCAATAACATTCGATACTTTTTTTTTTAATTTTAGCACCCTAAAAACTCCAAGTAGTAACGTTGTCACAAATTGCATATTTTATAACTGAATCTCCATATTCTTCTTTTCCTTCTTCTTCTTATTTATTAAACATACAGGGAGAAACAGACTCATCGAGAGTGGCCGTTCATCAATCACATCAGTTATCAGAACCTTCCTTAAAACTCATTGACAGTAAAAGGTGTTGCCACTTCAACAAGCAAACTGTTTTACTTATTCATTACTTCGTGACACAAAAATCTATCTCTCCACCCTTTCTTAAACGCAAGCAAATTTAACCTTTAAAGATGTCCCTTGTCATTTCTTCTATTTCATATAACAAAGAATCACATGAACAGTTATATCCTATAGCAACTTTTCAGAAGTTAATGGAATTCTTTCATATCAATCTCTCTCTCTCTCTCTCTCTCTCGATCCTGTCTATTTACCAGTGTCTGTAGGCTACAGTTTCAATCTATCATAGTAATCAATCTTCAATAACACCAACATCTTCTTTGTAACTTTTTTGTATATTTTCCCCAGCTTCCCTACCCCCGAGAACTCATGATTCCTAATCTGCTCACCATCGTTCTGGAGTGGTCGACTCAAGGCCTAGTAAAAAGGCAAAATGGCTTCCACTTACATTTCAATGTTCATTTCAACATCGCCATTATCCTCTGCGTTGTACTTGCAATTTTTCATATATGAGACCAGTGAACCTCAATTTATTATTAAACGGTATTAAACTAGATCATCAAGAGAGGAATGGGGAAAGGTGTGAAGGTTCAGCTATGGAATAAAAACGTGCTAAAGATTTGAATGCCTTTGAAAATGGTATGTGGCGAAAGAGTGGAACAATATGATTTGGGTTCGGACCTTTTAAGTATGTCTAGGAAGGAAAAAGAGAAAATTCTAGAACAAGACCAAGTAGATTGCATATCTAATTATAAGAATAGGCTGTCTTAATTTGTTATGTGTACGTAAATGCCAGGAGCATTGGAAACAAAGGGGTAGAGAGTGTTGCTTTATTGAATACAATGCAGCCTAAGTTTATTGGCAGTGAAACATGGCTATCAGAATCAGATATGGTAAGTGGGATCGAGTGTAACAGATATACTATTTTTAGGAATGACAGAAGAGATAGGAGGGGAGGAGGAGTGTTACTAATGATATCAGATGACTTCAGTCCGGTTAGGGTAAAAATACAAGTAAACAATGATAACAAAGTAAACAAAGTAAGGGACGAAGAAATGCATTTCCAATTAAGCCTTATGGGTACCAAGCGAATGATCATTATGGGTGACTTTAATTTTCCAAACATTGATTGGGTAGAAGAGAAATCTCATGATAAGAAAGAACAGGAATTTATTGAATTGTTGCGTGACAACTTTCTCAAGCAACATGTGAAAAAAGGAACTCGAAGTCAAAGAGTATTGGATTTGCTCATAGCGTCAAAAGGGATCTCTGTCAAGAATATGGCTATTTTACCACCAACCGGTGACAGTGATCAAAAAAGCAGCAAACGCCTTTTATTCCCTGATAGGGAGTAAGCGAGGCCTTCATACCCTAACTAGCTTTTGGAGACTGAGTGGGCAGTTCAATCTCCACCAGTAGCCAATTAGAGATAGCTGGCTCATGTCTATCACTAATTATAGCAGCCACCGACGAAGTAGCTGGCAAACAAGTGCTGCCATCTCTTGGACCTAACCCTAACAAGATATGTCACTGTCTGAAATAATGTGGGTACTACGGTCGATTTTCTTGTGTTTACGGGACGAAAAACCTGAGTTTCCGGGAGGAAAAACCCGCTTGCCCATGCCAGAGATCGACTAACTCGGGAACTGGTCGAAGGTAGGCTTAGACGAAAGTTCCTCCAGTCAGCGACTAGACTAGACCCTAGGTCTAACTTCGAGCAGCCAAGCGCAGAGGACGCAAGCGCGACTTTCACTCAGCTACACAGGCCTTGACAGTGATCATGCGATTCTTTCTTGAGAAATATCTACTTGTATTGAAGTTCCGATTAAAACATAGTACATGCTGAACTACAAAAGCTGGAAATTGTGATCAACTTAGAAGAATATTATCTTTGGTCCCATGGTATAAGTTACTGAATAGGAAAAATGTCAGCAATGCATGGAAATCTTTAAAAAAGTGCTTGAAGGAGGCGGTATATGAATGTATCCCTAGTGTTCGAAGAATAAATAGGTTTGGAGTGAAATGAATGTGCAGCCTTATTAAGCAAGATATCCACAAGGAAAAGATGATATGGACAGATATCGTGAGAATAAAAGTGAGAGTCGTTAGGAAATATATAAAGTTCAGGCAATAAGAGTAACAATAATTGTGCAGAAAACTAAATCGGTGTATTAAAAAAAATTCCCATGCAAGCTAAAGGCAATCCAAAAGAATTCTGTCGTTATGCTGCAAGCAATAAAAAGAATGAATGTGGAAAAATAACTTTATTTAATGCAAATGGTACTCTAGTGTCGGAAGCTAATGAGATTGTACAATTAATGAGTGCTCACTTTTCTAAGATATATTAACCGCTTGAGAGGGAAGTGAAGTGGGCACTGCAACAGCTATCCAATAAGAAGGCACCAGGAGGCGATGGAATACCTATTTAGATGCTCAAAGACCTGGGAGAAGAGGCAGTTAAAATTTTAACACATCTATGTCAGTGAATTTGGATCACAACTAAATGGCCTAGGAAATGGAAAAAATCAGTTTATATATCTTTATTGAAGAAAGGCGATGCAAGAGAGTGCGAAAATTACAGAACTATAGCACTGATTTCTCATGCAAGTAAACTTACTTAAGATCATTCAGAAAAGACTGGGCCATTCATGAAGAGAGAAATACCAGATGACCAGGCAGGATTTCGAAAAGGCAGAGGAACAAGAGATTAAATCACCAATGTGAGATGGATAATAGAAAGAACACAAGAATATCCAAAGAATGCCTACATTTGTTTCCTTGAACTATAGCAAGGCTTTTGACTCTGTAGAACATGTGAAACTATGGAATGTGTTAAGAACAATGGGAGTACCAGAGCATTTCATTATCCTTTTGCGGAATCTTTATTATGAACAAGAAGCTAATGTCCGAACAGATCTTTGAGAAACTGAGTATTTCACAATAGGTGAAGGGGTGCAACAAGGATGTATTTTATCCCCTTACCTGTTTAAGTTGTACAGCGAATACATTTTAAGAATGGCAGGGCTGGAGGAGTCTTCAGTTGGGATTAATAATTTGAGGTATGCAGATAATACCACCTTTCTAGCAGAATGCAAAGTAGATTTGGAGGAACTTACTATGAACGTTAAGGAAGAAAGCAGTAAATATAATCTTAAACTTAACCTCAAAAGACAAAAGTTATGGCAACATGGGGAGAAAATGGCAGCAGTTAATAATTTTGTGCTCCTAGGATCCCGAAACGATCAAGATGGTTATTGTGCTAAAGAAGCTAGAGGGAGATTATTACTCGGAAAAAAAGCAATGAAAAATTTAAGCAAGATCTTTAAAGATAAAGATATTAGCCTCGCAACAATAATCAGAATCGTGAAAGCAATGGTATTCCCTGTGGTACTGTATAGATGTGAAAGTTTGACCCTGAGAAAGAGTGAAAGAAGGAGGATAGATGCATTTGAATTATGGGTTTGGAGATGCTTACTAAGAATACTATGGACTGCAAAGCAAACCAATAAATCAATGATAGACAGAATAAATCCAGATTCCTTCCTCGAAGTTATGATCATCAAGCAACAATTGTGAAATTTCGGACATATTATGCGAGCAAATGACAGTCTGGAGTAGATGAGGATGCTTGCTAAAGTTGATGGAAGCAGGAGAAGAGGAAGACTAAGAATTAGATGTGGAAATGGAGTTAAAGAAGCAACTGATATGAGCTTTGATATTCTGAAAGATGTGGCCAGGGACAGACCTGAATGGAAAATGTATGTTCATGGAGTCACCAGGAGTCATGGAGTCACCACGATGGAACATAAAAACATATAATTAACCAGGTGTATGTAACATAGTGTTCAATGCTACTTTGGATGAAGAGTTAGAGTTTCATGAAAATGAGATTGAAGAGCTCTTGCATAACCTGGATAAGAAATGAATATCAGCCCATTTGGTAAAGGAATGCTCAGCTGAATTGGCTAGCATTTCACACATTTGTATAACTTGAGACTCAGCTCAGGAATAATAACACAGAAATGGAAGGAATGAATGATAGTTCCATTGCACAAGAGTGGTGCAAAAACTGATGTGTCTAACTATCGACACTGCCACACCATAGTATCTATGGTGTGGTAGTGAATATTTTAGAGAAGTTGGTAAGAACTAGCATACAGAAATGGGTAGACAAGCATTCTATACTCTGCAAGGAACGGCATGGGTTTATTAAAGGAAGGTCATGTTTTAGCAATTTTCCCCAATATTTTATAACACTGTTATGACAGAGTTGGATAAAGGAAATGGATACACTATGATAATGTTGGATTTTTCTAAGGCAGTTGAGAGGATTCCACACGATAGGTGCATAAACTGGAGAATATAGGATTGGAATATAATCTATTGACTTGGATCAGGGGATGGTTGACAGACAGATATCAAAAAGTGGTATACAATGGGTGTGTATCTACCAGATTTAACGTAACCAGTGTGTAACTCTGGGTTCAGTTCTTGGGCCAATTGTTCAATCTATAATAATATCAAGCAAGACCTATCATCAGATTTGCAATTGTTTGCTGATGATAATGATGCGAAGATAGGCAGGGCAATCAGGAATGCTACTGATATTCAGCAATTACAAAATGATTTGTATAGACTGGAAATCTGGGCAACGAAAATCGCTGTCAGTTTAATGTTAGTAAGTATATAGTTTGGTACCTTGGCGTGATTAGAGTTCCAGCGGCATATTATATTAGCGGGGTTATTCTACAAGAAACTGAAGAGGCAAGGGATCTTAGTGTATTCATAGATAAGAATTTAAAGTTCAAAATTCACATAGCAAAGTTTGCAAATACAACTCAGAGGATAATTGCTATGTTGAAGCAAACCTTGACATGTAAGGATAAGGAAGTAATTTTGCCTCCTTATAAGGCTTGATAAGACCACACTTGGATTACTGTGCGCAGATTTGGTCTCCCGGCTTCCAAGGGAATAAATAAGCTGTGGAAAGGGTGCAAAGAAGAGTTACAAAGATTATATCTGGATTATGGGATTTAGATTATGAGGACAGATTACGAGTATGTGGATTACAGACTCTGGTTAACAGGGTCTGTAATCCACATACTCATAAACAGAGAAAGAGGAGTGATATGATAGAGGTCTATAAACTTTTGAATGCGTGTTATAGTATTTCAACTGATGAAATTTTTCATTATATGGAAGGTGGGGAGAGAACACGGGGGCATCCATGAAAGTTAAATTTATTTGCAGTCAAGGAAGGGGTAAGAGCTAGGTTTTTCTCCCAGAGAGCAGTGAGTGAGTGGAATAATTTGCCCTTATGGGTATTGAGTGCATCCATTGCAAATGAATTTAAGGGAAGGTATGATAGCCGGGTTGGGTAAATTACACCCTCCCTTGATGAGTCATTGACTCCCTGGAGATTTCAGATAATAATAATAATAATAATAATAATAATTTATTTATTTATTTATTTTTTTTATTGTTCTTTCAAATATTTACATATGTACAATGATCATCTATTCAGTATACTATTTTACAAGGTTCAGCACTTTGTGCTACATATAATGAGATTTAAATAGTAATGATGATAACAGTTTTTTTTATATATAATCATAATAATAATTTACAATTATATTGTTCAGAGTTACATAAGTTATATAATATTACATGTTGTGGTTTACTATTTTTCTTTTCTTTGTTTTTTTCAAGTTTGAAAAGGTGTGATTATACAACAGTATTTACACATATGCAATCTAAATATTATGTTTCTTTATTCTCACAAAAATATGGTGTAAACTTATCATTTACTTTTAAATGAATTTTTTTAACATTGCATACATTTGTTACAGTTATTATATACATTACATACATTTGTTACAATTATTATATACATTACATACATTTGTTTACATATGATACATTACTTACATTTGTTTACTTGTGATATTTACATTACGTACATTGGCTTACATATAATATATATACATTACATACATTGGTTTTCATGTGATACGTGCATTACATGCATTTGGTTACATATGATACATCTTGGATGAGAACTAATTTCTTTGCTTTCATCCTCGAAGCTTATATGTAAGCTTATCTGAGGATGACACCAGTTGGTTATTATGTATTTTTTTTTCTTGCGCTGTGTTGGGAAGCTACGAAATCTATGATTGAGAAATTCGCGCACGCACGCACGCACCCACCTACCCACCCAAAGGTGGGTGGGTGGGTGAGTGCGTGAGTGAGTGCGTGGACAAAGGTCCCTCCCATGATTTTCCAGTTCATTCGGTTTTCTGCTTCTCCCATCCATCTCACTCCTGCAATTTGTTCCAGTTCATCTCTCCACCTTCTTCTCGGTCTTCCTCTTTGTCTTGCTCCATCCATTGGTCTACACTCTGTTATTTTTCTAGTCATCTCCCATCACTGCATGTGGCAATATGGCCAGCACATCTCCACTTAGCCTGCTTAATGTATTTTACAAAATCCATGTTCCCTGTTTAAGATCTTATCCAGGTATTTGTCTTCCTATCTCTTAATGTTATTTTTAACATACTTCTCTCCATGCGATGTTGTGTTGTTCTCAGCTTTTTGTTTAGGGTTTCTGTTAAAGTCCATGTTTCTCCTCCATTTGTAAGGACAGGCAGTATGCACTGGTCGAAAGCTTTCCTTTTTTAGATTCATAGGGATGTCACTAGTGAATATGTCTCTCATTTTCCATAAGCCATCCATCCAAGAAAGTGAATTCTTCGTTCAATCTCTTTTCTTTGGCACCCTTCTCAAAGGATAACAATTGGCCCAAATATACATATGAAGTAACCTGTTCTATTTCATGGTTTTCAACTTGGACAGTTCTATGGTTTATGTATTTATTCATCATTACTTTTGTTTTTTCTGTATTTATTTTTAATCCAATTTCTCTGGAGGCTTCGTTTAGCTGATTTAGCCTTTCATCCAGATCTTCAAGATTATCTGCTATCAGGACAATATCATCTGCAAATTTCAGATGATGCAGCCTTTCTTCATTTATGTTTATTCTTTTTGTTTCCCAATGAAGGCTTCTAAAGACTTCCTCTAGTGCAGCTGTAAATAATTTGGGAGATATGGTGTCGCCTTGCCGGATGCCTTTTTGTATTGAGAATTTTCACTGTTTTTATATAATTTAATTACAAGAGCGATAATCAATTCAAATGATGTGGATATTTTACAGGATGACTTAAATAGGCTGACGCTATGGACTGAGGTAAATGACTGTCAGTTCAACGTGGCTAAGTGTAAGGTGATGCACTTCGGGAGGATGACATCGCATGCTGTTTACTATATTAATGGAACTGAACTGCAGGAAGTTGATGAGACAAGAGACTTGGGAGTTATTGTGGACAGAGAACTTAAGTTTAAAGGGCATGTTGCTAAGATTGCCAAAACATCACATCAAATTACATGGTTGTTGAGGAACACACTAACAAGCAGGGATAGGGAAGTTATTATTCCACTCTATAAGGCATTAATAAGGCCGCATTTGGACTATTGTGCACAGATCTGGTCGCCAGGATTTCTTGGTGATGCGGAAGTGGTAGAAAGGATTCAGAGGCGGGTTACAAAGATTGTTGCAGGTCTGTGGGATGTTCCCTATGAGGATAGATTGATGATCTGTGTGCTCCAAAAACTAGCTGATAGACGTAGGAGAGGAGATATGATAGAGGTATTTAAATTGTTAAAGGGATTTTACAGGATTGATACTGATGATAAGACCAATGCAGGATGTGAGAGAACGAGGGGCCATCCTTGGAGATTGTGTAAGAGTGTGGTTAACAAGGGTGTTAGGACTAGATTTTTTACTTGGAGGGTTGTGAATGGGTGGAATGCTTTGCCAGAACTGGTTGTGAATGCTTCAACTGTGAATGAATTTAAGGAGAGGTATGACAGGTATTGTGTAAATAATGGTTAGTGTGTCAATGTCGGGTCTCCCGCAATGAGTCTTTTGACTCCATGGAGACACCGTTAAAATAATAATAATAATAATAATAATAACAATAATAATAATAATAATAATAACAATAATAATAATAATAATAATAATAATAATAATAATAATAATAATAATAATAATAATAATAATAATTGTAAATATGTTTTTGTGTTTCAATATATGGTTTCTCAGTTCCCTAGGTTTCAGGTGCTTTTAGTGTTGTAGATGTTTTAACTGAATCAAATGCTTTATCATAGTCTACATAGGCTAGCCATAAGGGTTCATTGTATTCAATTGGTTTTTCAATGAGCTATCTTAATGTGGGAATATGGTCCAAAGTATTGTAATTCTTCCTAAATTCAGCTTGTTCACAGGATTACATTCACCCTAGTTTAGATTTTATTCTATTATTTATAAATTTTGTGAAAACTTTATATATGGTGGGGAGTAGGCTTATAGGTCTGTAGTTTTTTATTTCTTCCTTATTGCCTTTTTTAAAAATTAATATTAGATGTGAATTATTCCATTTTTCGGAATTTTTCTCTGTTTTAGGCATTTAATGAAGAGTTTACTCAACTGTTTGATGACAGGACTTCCTCCCATGAAGTCTAATTTAAGGAGTCTACCATAATTCCATCTTCTCCTGGGGCCTTTCCATTCTTCATTTCCCGCAGTGCCATTTCCACTTCACCTTGTAAGATCTCAGGGGCATCATGTTCTTCCTCACTTGAGTAATCCATAGATGATTCTTGGATGTCTCGGTCTTTGTCTTCATAGAGTTCAGTATAAAATTCCTGAATTCTTTTGATTATTGCAACTGTATTTTTTATCAGTTCATCATTTTTTCCTCTTACAGCAGCTATTTCCTTTGTTTCAACTGATAATGTTCGTCTTAGGACCTTCATATTACTATTGTTTTCTATTATTATTATTATTATTATTATATTATTATTATTATTATTATTATTATATTATTATTATTATTATTTGACACCTCCAGGGAGTCCAAAGACTCATCGAGGGAGAGTGTGCCAACAGCATCGAACGAATGATCCCCTTCCAACTACTAACCGCGCTCAAACTTGTTTAACCTTTTGCGTGAGCCATTAGTAGCGGAGGCTCTACCAATCGACCAATCTTTGCTGGCTAAATGTTTCTTTAATTTTCTTAGTATTATACGATCGAAGTTCATGTTTCATCCTTTTACGTATAGTTTTAGAAATATCCGTATATTCTATTTTATTGGTGTCATTCAAATCTCTTTTAATATCTCTTCCTTTCTTCATCAGATCTAAGGTTTGCTGTCTTAGTTTTTCCTCTCCTTGGTGCTTTTTTATACCTGCTATTTCTAGTGCCCAATTCAAGATAGATTTTGTTAATATTTTATTAGCATCATCGATGGTAGTAGTTGTGTTTAACTTTTTTAGTTCATTTTTTGAGTGATTCTCTATAACAGCTTTTATTGTGGTAGAGGTTTTGTAGATTCACTAAATTGGACTTTTTCTTATGAGCTTATTCCATTCCCATTTTTTGTTGATCCATACTTTTGCCCTTACTAGTCTGTGGTCACTTCCTGTGTTAAATCTATTAAGCACTTCGGTATTATTTATTATACATCTTCTGTTGGAGAGGATGAAGTCTATTTCATTGTAAATTTGTCCATTTATGCTTCTCCAAGTACATTTTCGGTATCTGCTAATGGTAATTGTGATGTGAAAAAAGAACAAGTGGTTGAGGAGACGGAATTGAAACCATTTCAAATGCATACAACAAATCTCATGGAAGCACAGGTGATAGTGAGTAATTACTCAACTGAGTGGATTCTAAATGATGTAACACGCGAGTATATCTCAGCTAACGGGTTTCCAGAAAATTTAGACAATGATCTTTCAAAATCACAAAGAGCTTATCCTGACAAAGTAAGACATGTTTCTATGAAACTCATTGAGAGGAATCTGATTAATGGCAAAAAAAAAATAAAAAAATAATAATAAGAGATTTTCTTGTTTACTCTCTTAGTACCGGAAAGATCATCTGTGCGACTTGTGGCCTTTTTGGTGGAGGGGTGCTGACGATAGCCACTTTGTCAGTGGATTTAATGACTAGAAAATGCAGAAGCATGAGTGAGTCATCATGAGAAAGCCACTAATCATATGAATTGTCTCATAGCTTTGAAACAAAGAGCAAATCTTGCAGGGAGAATTGACTTACAAATAACCCAGCAACTGAATGAAAATATTAAGTACTGGAAGGCGGTGTAAAACGAGTCGTTGCAATTGTATAAATATTGGCCAGTAGAAAAACTTGCTTTGAGGGGAAAGAATGACATTTTAGGTTCCTTGCATAATGGAAATGTAATGATGTGTCTAGAGTTAATTAGTGAATTTGATCCTTTTCCTGCTGAGCACATCGCCAAAAGCGGGAAAAAAGAAAAAAGTTTCGTTTCCTATCTCTTCCTTTGCCACGTATGAGGAATTTATTAAAATAATAGGCGAGAAAGTGATCAAATTTATTGTGGAAGAACTTAAAATAGCTAAGTACTATTCCATAAGTGTTGACTCAACACCAAACGTGTCTCTGCTGATCAGCAGCTGTCCTTCATTGTACGATATGTGAAAGAACACGGAACTCCTGTGGAGCGTTTCTTGCGTTTCATTCCTAACGTGAGTCACAAATCTGAAGAGTTACAAGAGGCGGTTTTGACTTCACTATTCTCTGTTTCTAATTGGTACTTGCGCTACCGAATTCTGTCGATACTCTTGTGCATTTTTTGATGTCCTTCAGAAACTGTACGTATTTTTCACATCTTCAACACATCGGTGGAGTGTTCTAAGAAAGCACCTGGAAACTTATGCAAAAGTAATCAAACGTCCTTCGCCTATTCGTTAGTAGCTCGTGATGATGCCTGTCGGAGTCTTTGTGAGGGATGGAAGGAAATAATTTCCACTTTGTCCGAAATTGAAAATAACACCACCCAGAAGAAAGCGCGATGTGAAGCATGTTGGATTCTACGGCAACTTCAGTCACTCGAAGTTGGAATCATGACCTGCCAATGGAGTGATATTCTCGCAAGAATGAATGCTACAAGCAAGAAATTACAAAGTGTAAACATTGATATAGGAGCTGTGTGTAAACTGTACGGGTTCCTCGAAGAATATTTCAAACAACTAGAGTTATTCTATGAATCCTATGAAGAACAGGGCAAGAAACTTAGTGGAGTTGACTTGTATGAGGAAGAGAAAAAGAGGAAGAAAGCCCACCAGGATTTTTTGGCGGCAGCGCAGATGAAAGTAACGAAAATGAAGACGAGTACAATCCACCAGTCAATTTCAAAACTGATACTTATGACACAGTTTTGCATAGTCTCTCATTCGAAATGAATTAAAGAAAAGTGTCATATGAAAACCTATCGAAGTAGTTCCGGTTTCTCACAACAATGCAAGTGATATGTGCAAGGACGTCATAAAACGGCAAAAAACTTCAAGAACACTTTTCGACTGATATTGAACCTGAATTTGTAAACGAATGTCTGCACTTCAGAGCGCACCTGAAATCAAGTAATCTAGAAATAAATATATTCCTACAACTTTCACAGAAAATTCGGCAGGAAGCTCTACAGTATATATATCCCAATATATATATATATATATTACGAATTTATGATATAAATAGGTTATGCATGTAAATCAACATGTTCATTAAATATGAGGGGCGACAGTTTCTGTGGGCCTAGGGGTGGGAAATACCTTAATATGCCACTGACTACAGGGAGATTAGTTTTGACTTTTTTTCTTTTCATATTTGTCATACAGGTATTAATTTAGTGGTTTTACATTGAGTTCATTTATGGTAATAAGGTAATAATATCGTAAAATGCTCTAAATAAATTGAAATGAAAGCAAATAAAAATTTATTACTTTTTTTTTTTTTTAGATTTAGTACCTTTTTCCTGCATAAGTTGGTACGAAATATTTTTGCTGGGTGGTCACCCTGCCCATAATGCTTTATAGATTAGCATTTTTATGTGTATCTTTGAATCGATATTGTTTGATTGCTATTATCATGAATTTGTTGTGCTATTCCAACTTCGATCAGCGTCGAAGTGAAGTCCAAGATAACGTGTTGTATTTACCTGTGTGATGGTTGTGGTTTTAGGATCAGCGCTTTGTTTATAGGAGGATGGATGTTGGTAAGTGAGATATTTAATTTCTATGGATAGGGTTTGGGGGGTTTTTGAGTATCGTTAGCTTTGTTTTTTCAGAGTTTACGTACGAGTACTTGTCGTATTATATTAGAATCATAATTGGACATGATATGTAAGTTATAGTTGTCTCTTATAATATACGTTTAAAATAAAGCTTAACATTATTTAGTCCTTATGAAAAATTTCTTTGTTTGCCATGGGTACTACCAGGAAGCTGCGGCCACAGAGTAAACCATAGTCTACATTATATACCGAAAAACTTACAACGTTCTTTCTTACATATAACATACAGTTATACAGATAGAGTTTCTACCTGTATAGCTGTATGTAGTTCCGGTACAGCTATACAGATAGAGTATGAGGAATTTATTAAAATAATAGGCGTAGCTGTATGTAGGTATAGGTATAGCTGTATGTAGTTCCGGTAGAGCTATACAGATAGAGTATGAGGAATTTATTAAAATAATAGGCGAGAAAGTGATCAAATTTATTGTACTGTAATGACAAACACATTGTTGGCTGAATGTGCTAAGTCAGTAATGGCTACAGCTTTAATCATTATAATTTGCATTTGTATCAGAAGAAGCATAATGTTGTAATAATCTCCATCCCAACAGGTGACACCGTATTACAATGAGGAATTTACCCAAGAAGAATATAAGAATCTTAAGAATGCTGCATTTACAAATTTTTTAACATAATATATTCTGTTAATTACGAACCTCAATTTATTTGTTAAAAATGTGATGTGGGAGTTCAATTTCAGATTGCTATAGATGTTGAGGCTCAATTACTTGACTGATTTTTTTTTTTTTTTTGACTAAGCTACAGTTACAGTTTTGATATCACTACATTTCGTTTCATGCCATTTTATGTTTATATTGTGATCTAGCGTATCTGTTGGAAGTTTTTCCACTTGGTTTTACTATAAATTAACGATACCAAGAAATTATATATTATTATTATATCTATATATAAGGTGCCTCCATGGAGTCAAAAGACTCTTCACGGGAGATCCAACATTGACATACTTACTGTTATTCACACAATATCTGTCATACTGCCCTTTTAACTCATTCACAGATGAAGCATTCACCTCCCCCCCCCCCCTCTGGCAACGCATTCCATCCATTTACAACCCTCCAAGCAAAATATCTAGTCCTAACATCCTTGTTAACCACACTCTTACACAATCTCCAGGGATGACCCCTCGTTCTCTCCCTTCTTGCATTGGTCTTAAAAAAGTTATCAGTATCAATCCTATAAAACCCTTTTAATAATTTATATGCTTCTATCATATCTCCTCTCCGATGTCTATCATATACTTTGTTTAATTTATCCAAATGTAAACAAAGAAAGTTTGCACTTGAAATATAATCAGGACACTGGAGCAACTCGTATATCGAAGCTAATGACTTCACATCACTTGAAGTGATGTGAAGTCATTAGCTTCTTAGTATCCCATAATGCAAGTCATACTAAGGGCTTCTTGGTATCCCATAATGCAAAGCACATATCCTTACAGGTATGTATAATGTCATGCATTATGGGAAGGGTCGCTACCGAGACCGGTTTCGACTTTTATTGAGGTTTCATCAGTGGGAGACAGATCCAGAGGTGATTACTAAGGCAAGTGATGTGAAGTCATTAGCTTCCATATACGAGTTGCCCCAGTTCTGATTATATTTCAGGCACAAACTTTGTTTGCACTTGGATAAACGATTAAACCAAGTATATAATTTCTTGGTATATTTAATATATAGTATATCCAGTAGAAAAAATTCCAAGAACTATCTCTAATCCAGAGTATTTTAATAATAAGGTGTGACGCTTTTTGGCTACTGGTATATGAAAATATGACTTCAGCATTACTTCAACCTAAGTATATCACCTCTAGTATCACCTCTAGGTCTGACTTCCACTGATGAAACTGTTATATATCACCTCTAGGTCTGGCTTCCACTGATGAAACTGCTATAAAGATTGAAATTGGTCTTTGCAAGGATTCTTCCTATGCTTATAATAGAGCTTTTCTTTCATT
Source organism: Typopeltis vanoorti (assembly GCF_054136105.1). Lineage (NCBI taxonomy): Eukaryota > Metazoa > Arthropoda > Arachnida > Uropygi > Thelyphonidae > Typopeltis > Typopeltis vanoorti. Next base: position 100,219,958 of record NC_143551.1, on the reverse strand, counting down.
CTTATCATATTAAATTCCTCACATAACTGATTTGAATCGAATAGATCGTTTTGAGACAGTGGATAATTTTTTTATGTAATTCTGGATTTATTATAATTGGTGCGAATTTCGAATTTTTCATGAATACCTGCACAGCTCATATCAATACTATTAGGTAATAAAGATTCAATAATACAGAATGATGATCTGCTATTTTGCTAAAATAGATTGCAAAGGATACATCATAGGCCGTTTTGTTTCTTAAGAAAATATGAACAAAACACCTTACTGAGTTATTTTGTACTTCTCTTCTATTGCCATCAATGTATGCAAGAAACCCATGTTTAGATAATGTATTTTTATATTTTTCAATTTTGCCATTTATCATATATAAATCTTATATAATAGTAAATAATAATACGCCTACGCCTTTTATTCCCTTATAGGGAGTAGGCGAGGCCTATAAACCTTAACTAGCTTTTGGAGACTGAGTGGGCAGTTCAATCTCCACCTGTAGCCAATCAGAGATAGCTAGCCCATGCCGGTCTCTTCATAGGCAGTCGCCGATGAAGAGACCGGCAAATAAGTGCTGCCATCTCCTGGTACCTAACCCTAACATGATATGTTACTGTCTGAAATAATGTGGGTTCTACGGTCAATTTTCTTGAGTTTATGGGATGAAAAACCCTAGTTTCTGGGAGAACAAAAAAAAAAAAAAAAAAAAACCACTTGACCGTGCCAGAGATCGACTAACTCGGGAGCTGGTCGAAGAAAGGCTTAGAAAAAGTACCACCAGTCAGGGACTAGACTCGAACTATAAGTTTTATCTTCGTGCGGCGAAGTGCAGAGGACAAGCTCTACTTCCACTGATGTGCACAAGCCTTAATTTATATTAATTTTATATTATACCCTCTAATGATATTATTATGTTTTATGCGCTATAGGACATTATTTAGCTCTGATAGAAATATATCAACTGAGCCATCATGTGCACAGCATATAGCAAATATAAGTATATTCATTAATGTGTCATAAATCATCCACGGCTGTACTTACACTTTTCCCAAGGCGGGCGGGGCCAAGGCACTAGAGTTCTCAGGGGACATTAAATTGACCCTAATTTTCGTGGGCTCCCAGCTAGAGCCTTCGCATGTGCATAAGTACGGCCTGAACTCCTCACAGTTTCAGCACTATGCATATTTGATTTCATTTTATGAAAATTAAATGTATATTTTCCAGCATGCAAATTTAATCCGCCTGACAGTTTGAATGATTATAATCATGGAGTAATTAACGAGAGAATAACTATAAATTTCAAGTTGTTTGATCCATATTTCACTTAAGACTAGTAAATCTATATATGATTCGATTTCTGAGAAAATAAGATTAAATTATCAATATTTGACCTTAACGACTTAATATACATGTTATAAGTTGGCGTTCTTAGATGGAAAGATCTTAGACAAATATCTAATTTTTGAAGAGAAGAAGAAAAAGAAAAATAACATGTTAGCAGACAACCTCCACCTCTATGACAGCAAGCAACCCAGAACCTTTAAATTTGGAAAATGGAGTTCAGAGACAACCCCTGACCTCTGTGTGATCACTACTGATATGGAAGGAATCTCTCTCACCTCAACCTATCAAGTGCTGCCTCCTTTTCCCCACAGCTAGCAAAACCATGCCTAATTAGTGTAGGACATAATCCCAAGAATGAACAGCTTCCCAATACTGCGATGGAATTACAGGAAAGTAAACTGTCCAAAAATTACTGAATTCATTAAAAACAACATCAATATAATTCCACCTGATAACTATGAAAGATTCACTAAACTTCTCACAGCATTTAGCAAGAAACACATGCTCTTAAGGTCTTTGGAATGATGGTAGAAGAGCTCTCTGGCATGAAGAAATGAACAAACTCAACTTTATTAAGTCGATTCGCAAGGTTTGGTCACTGCTCTGTCGACTGGGAAGCACTAACCCCAACAGGATTAAAGGAAAAGTAAACTCTAACAGTATTCCAAAAATCTTAGCACAAAAAGCTAAACCCCAAATTCTCACAGATACCAAAAAAAAAGAGATCCATCATCTTTATAAAAAAGTTATCTTATCATGTCCTACATTAACAAGAAACTCCAATCCAGTTACTATAGATGAAATTGATGCAGCACTCAAACTAATTACAACAAGTAAAGCTCTTGGCGTCGATGGCATCCTTAAAGACTTTCTTATTCACCTTGGTACCAAAAGCAAAATCCTGGATATCTAGTTTTTCTCCGCAATAATAAATAATGAACGGCTTCCAAGACTTTGGCATGAATCAAAGATAATGGCCCTGGCAAAACCCCAAGAAGTCAGCTGATGACCCTGATAACTACCGTCCTATAGAATTACTCTGTTCTCATTACAAACTTTTTGAAAGGATTATTCTCTCTAGAATTTCTCCAAAAATAGAGGCCATCTTACCCAGTGAAAACGTTAGGTTTAGGCCTCGCAGAAGCTGCTGCGACCAGAGCCTCGCTTTTACTGCCTATATAGAAGTGGGATACCAAAAAGGTATAAAACAGATACTGCCTTCATAGACCTAACATCAAGAAAGGTTTACTGTATAAAGTAGCTAAAATAATCTAATAGGAAAATAAATGTTCATTTGAATTCAAACAAAAGCAGAACATTTATCTTGCAGGATGGATTGCCACAAGGATCTCTTCTCGCTCAGCTTTATTCCATCTGTACACAAGCGATACTCCTCCAATAGGTAGTCGAAAGTTTATGCGCTAATGACATAGCTATCGCCACGCAATATTGTACACTCTGCTCAGTGTGTCCTCAAGGACACACTGAGATTTCAGCTCGCTACAACATTACTTTGAACACTGGGGACTATCACCTAAGCCTAGCAAAAACTTGCTTTTTCGTTCCACCTATATAACCACGAGGCTCATAAAAAATTAAAAATAAACTTCTGCAACAACAGAACCCAGATCCATGAAAGTAACTCTTGTTACCTTGGTGTCACACTTGACCATAGTGTAACTTACCAAAAATATTTGGGAAAAAAAATTAGTTAAAAATATAGTTAAAGTGCCAGGAACAGCATCATAAACAAACTGGCAGGCACAACTTGGAGTTGTAATGACTTGACTCGTAGAATAGCAGCCTTGGTTCTAGTCCTCGTTGTTGCAGATTATTGTTCGCCAGTTTGGAGTTGAAGTCACCACACGACTCTCATAGACGCACAGCTTAACGTAGCAATCAGAACCATCTCTGGTACCTAACGATTCCCTGATGAAAACAATCTTTTATTATTTAGTGCTGCATTAATTTTTTTTTTTTTTTTTTTATGTTGAGAAAGTAAAAGGAAATATTCAAATAGAACTTGTCGAGATTCAGTGTGATAGAGTACTAAAAGGAAAGTACATATAATGAAATCGGTGTTCTAACTTTTATTTTTATTTACCATGTCTTTTTTTTTTTTTTTGTTTAATTGCGCATGTTTGCTGTAGAACATGTTAGCTATGTTTATGGTGTATACTTTTGTGAACAATTATTTTCATTCTTGAAAAGAAATAAAACTTCGCTTGGCGTAAGATTGGATGAGAGTATATCATCCATATTGAAAACTGCTTTATCACAAAAAATACCAGCCGATATTGATAAAATAATTTCTCGCAAAAGATGTCAAGTTTCTAATAAAAAAATACTAAATTGATTATACTTTTTTTTAAATGTAACGATTAGTGATATGTTTGTATCGATATGTTGACAAATTTATTTTTAAACGTACAATATGCTATGCATTCGATTTTTCTTTGCATGATTCGTTCGCACCATTGTCAGAAATTGTTTTTGAGTTTTAAACAATTTCAATAAATTGAGTGAAAATATTGTATAAGTACAATATTTTCACTCAAGTTCATAACTTAAACAAAGTTATGAACTTATTCAATATTTATAATTTTCACAAAGTTGACTTGTCGATATTAAAGTACAGTATATTAAAGAGGAAATTAAAACCTTTTTTTTTTTTTTTCCTCTCCACATGAGGCCCGTCCGCACTACTTCGGGTACAAGCTTAAGTAGCCTGTGTTCCCCTTTGAGTTTGATCCGCTACATTAGAACTGCACACTGTCGGTGGCAAGTTATTTTGCGACCTAGGCAAAGTTTGCAAGTGCGTCCCTTATTTCATAAACTAAAATGTTTCTAATTGACATTAAACAAAATAAAATTGTCTTTCAGGTTAAATTAATAGTTTTTTTAATTTTCTTTTTTAATTAATTTGAAAATTCCCTGTTATAATTCATTTACAAAAAAAAGTTATAAAATACAAATTTAATTTTTTAAAATGTTAACGTTTTAAAATATTTATCTTAACTGAATTTTAAATAGCGGTAAGTTCAAATCATTTAGGTAAGGAACAAAAAAGAATCAAGAGTTAAATAGTAAAATAGTGTGATGTGTGAGGGATATGTAAAAGAATCGATCCCTAAATCATATATCACTATTTAATTTTGATATTTTAGTAAAGTATGAATAAAGCATAGCTTGAAGTTTTGCGCCCATTCATGGCTTGCACCCTAGGCGGTTGCCTAGTTTGCCTAAATGGTAGCGTCGGCCCTGGAACTGCAATAAATGTTATTGAGTATGTACCGTCATCTATGGATGCTGAGCACTTGGTAACGAAGCTGTCTTGTTATACACGTACGTAAATCTCCCTTCCCTCTTTTAAAGGAAATAAACGAATGTATAATTAATCTCTCCTTTTTTTAAATAAGTAAAGTGGCAAGTTTTGTTTCTCAATTCATATGACAAAGATGAATCACTCCCAGTTGCTCGTGAGTTGAATATTTAAACATGAAAATATTGCTAGAAATCAATTCACACCTGATTGGAGGAAGGAAGGAACAAGGAAGAAGTAAATTCTAGGATGTTTGTTTCGTCACATGAGTAACGTGTTTGTGCCCATCATTATTATGGGAAAACGTTTGGTTATCGAGACACTTCTTTAAAATTCGTAAGTTGGTCTTTTTCCTGCTTGAAATTAATTTCCTTCTTATTATAAAACTTTTTCCAATATGTGTGTATAGCATTTTTTTTTTTTTTTTTACGTAAAAGAAAATTCTCACGATTAGATGACCTTCAATTGTATAATATTAATTCATGATATTTGGCCTTTGCGTAGTCATGACACTGTTTGCAGTCCCAAGGGCGGAAACCCGCCAGCCAAGTGTTGATGGGGGGGGGGGGTGGAATTCTCAATCACACTTATTGGGTAAGAAATGCAACGAACATAAGTTTGCTATACAAAATGTAAAAACATAACGAAAAAAGTAAACATAATTTATGAAGCTATACATTGTTAAAGAAAACGAAGCGGAGAAGTTTTTTTCCTGCACTTGGAGAAATAAATTAATGTGAATGGTGTGTTGGGATTTTCTTGAGGTTGAGGGGAAAACTTTCATCAAGTTACATTTTATTACCAGTATAAAGTGACGCTTCTAGTTAGTTAGGCTACTGCATGCTAAGCGTAGAGCGACTAATAGAAACGAAGCAACAGATACAGTGCTTAATGTATATATCTGTGCGCGCGCATCACATGGCTACGGATACATAATACTGTTAAGAATTATAATTATAGACCTGTTACATTCAAATGATAAATTATTTTTATATAATTAAACATTTAAACAACATTTTTAATTAATGGCTAAAATGAAAAACTTCAGTGATATCAAACAATAACAAAAAATCTATTTATCACCCTGTGTAAAAGTAATTAAAAGCTCGGAATGTCTACTCTTTCACTAGTATTGATCACTTTACTATATTCAATAATTCTTCAGTAAAATCAATAAGTAAATCAATCTCAGTACATATCAGTATTTTATTTTACAGGATTATTGCTTTTTTCAGTAGTGCCTAGACAAACTAGAGGCAGATTTTAATGTCTCTTTTTTCTTTAATGTATTTATAAAACTCGTAGCAATTTAGATAAAGATTTGATTTTATCTGAATCTCTGATTTGGTAAGTTCCACACTGCATCTGTTTCACATATCTGTCCAGTGTCCTGCCACAGTACCGAATAGATTGGTCGATTGGCAGAGCCTTTGCTACTGGCTCACACAAAAAGTTAAGCAAGTTTGAGTGCGGTTAGTAGGTGGAAGCGGTTCAATCGTTCGATGCTGTTGGCACACTCTCCCTCGATGAGTCTTTGGACTCCCTTGAGGTGTCAAATAATAATAATAATAAAGTGCATTTGTTTCCTCCATTTCCTCACATGTCTCTCTCTCTCATCGTCTTGATTACAGTAATTTGTTACTGTTTCCTACAGAAAAACTAGCCAGAACTTTAAAGAAATATGATTTCTGTACTGCTTTCAAACCTCATTTAAAGCTAATTACTCTTCTAAGAATCTACCTTTGGCCCTCTCTGTTCCAGGTATAATAAATTTAGTTTAATCCTTTATCCAAGTGTGAGCAAACAAAGTTTGCGCCTGAAAGTATCTTCAGGACTGGGGTAAGGTGGTACAACACCAGGGCTTACTCTAACCAAGTGAGAAATAAACTTTCAACATCTGTTCCAGGTGTTTGCAAGTTTCCTTGTTCTTGCATCTTATCATATTATGGTCACAGTGGTAGATCTAACATCTATCTAGGTGAACTTATATCCACTGCCACAACTATGGTCAGTCAGGTCTAGCAGATCATGCCTTTGGATATCTTGCATAAAGGTATCGAAAGGTTTCCCTACCAGGATTAGATGCAAAAAAAAAAAAACTACTATGCTTCATCAAAGCATATACAAACTTAAAATACTTTTTAGAATCAATGACAGATATAAAAAACCAGCCTAATCTAAATATGGTTGTGTTAAACTTTTCAAGATTTGGGAGACTTCAGTGCTTAAGCCTTCTGTCCAACAGCATCTATAGAGAAACACCATAGGAATTTGGGCTTAAAATAATTTTAGTTCTTCCATGTATTATTATTATTATTGTGTGTGTGTGTGTGTGTGTGTGATTATAATTTTAATATGTATTTCTAAATATGTCTGTAACAGAGACAAAAAATTGGAACTATTAACTTGTATTTAATTATCTTTTTCGTGTTGTATTCATTCCATTAAACTTAATTATAAGCCAAAACTGACATTGGTATTCTCTGCTGAATATGGCAACAGGTGTTCAAGATTTATTGTTTTTTATGTTTGTAGTATTTTCTTAAAGTTTGCACTCCCATCTAAATTCTTTTAAAAATCTAAAAGATGATAGAAAATTCATTTTATTTTTCTAAAATAAAATCACTAACCTCTCTAGTACCTTCATCACAACTCCAGATATATAGATTGGCCTATAATTTGAAGCCATAGTTTTATCACCACATTTATACAGTAGAATAATTTTACCTTCTTTCCACTCCCTTGGTACCTCTGCTGTTGTTGTAAGACTTATTAAACAGGCATGCCAATGCTACTGCCAATTCCCTGGAATATTCCTTTAGGATGTTTGGTGATATGTCATCAAATCCTATCATCTTATTGACATCAAGGTTATCTATTTCCTCAAATACTTCTTGCTCACTCACAATTAAGCCTCCTCTCCTATGCCCTCTACACTTAACTTCCTCATGATTCTACCTGATCAGAATGAAAAACCCTTATAAATTGGTCTGTGAATACTTCAACAATGTCTTCTGCAGCAGCAGCAGCAGTTACCATTCCACCATTTTCATCCATTAACATCATCTTACTACGATCATTCTTCCCTCTATTTTCCGCACATCTAAACAACCCTAGGGTTTTTCTTTGCCTGATTTGCCAATTTCTGCTCATACTGCACTTTTGTTTTCCTTTCCGAGTTACTCTCCTGGCTTGTTCTTTATATTCTTCGTGTAACTGATTATTACCATTATTCATCCTGTACTGTCTCCAAAGTACTTTCCTCTTCCAGATTTCATGCTTAAACCCCCCCTCATTTATCTATTTTACACCTACCTTATTCAGCCTTTTGGCCTTTGGAATACATTCGCACATTGATGCTGTTTATGAATTTCTTTGTCAGTTCACAAGCAGCATTTATTTCCTTACTGCTCAACTCCTCATTCCATGCTATAGCTTCTGACTGTCTCCTAAGCTTGTCATAATCACCAGCCTTATAATTCCACACATATCCTTCCTCACAGAAGTCTGCATATGGCTACAACCCAGGTGATCACTTCATGATCACTCTCACCAGCTGGAGGAAAGTGTGAAATCCCACTCACAATTACATCCTCTGATAAATGATCAGATCTAAAACTCTTGATCCTCATGTGTGCTCCTTTACATGCTGCCTGAGATAGTTATCTCTCAAGAACTCGAAAAATTTATTTTCCTTATTCCCAAATGCTTACTCCTTCCAATCTATACTGCCATAATTAAAATCACCCCTAATAATTACTGTTACTTTGTTCCCTAATCCAAGTTGTTTATACATTTCTTCATAATCACCCTCCATATTCACTAGCCTCTAGCAGCATCCAACTAAATATCTCTTCCCATCAGCCTCTACCATACACCACACTGCCTCATAACCATTACTACTTTGAGAGGGAGCCTGGAAAGTTCTGATAAATCTAGAACAAAAATGATATTAAAATAACTGATATAATCACAAGAAACAACATATCTTAAAACCATTTTACTCCCATGTTTCATCAAATTGTAATAATTTGTTCGTTTTCTTTTAGGATATATAAGAAGACAAAAAATTAATTAATTTTTGTTCTGGGTGTTTTCCAGACCCCCCCCCCCTCATGTTTCTCTCTTTCATGTGTACCTTATGTGGACAATTCCCCTGCTGTCATCAGAGCAGCACTCTCCTCCCTAAAGTGCAAAAAACACTTTACCCTTCCATTTTTAGTCCCAGTTGGATATCATCTTCATTCAACTACTAATTCCCACGATTTTGCAGCAAATAAACTCAATAAGTGAAGCCATTTCATCTCTCTTATTTCTGATACTTCTGGCATTTGTAAATGAATCTTAGGAACACATGCAATTTACAGACGAAAAATACTAGTGCCAGTGGTTGGCAGTAGATGGTGTAGGTGATGATGCTAGTCATGGTTCACTGTAGTTGATTTAAGTGTTGGAGATGGAGAGTTTGTAGAGCAAGTTCCCTACCTCGATGAGTCTTTGGACTCCTTTGCAATGTCATGTAATAATAATTAACACAGTTCACTTTTGGGTCTTGTAATCAGTCCTACCCAATCCAATTGCTGGTTGTGATTTCCCCACACCTGCCCTTGCCTAATCACTCAGTCTCAACTACTCCACTCACATCTCAGTCTATTCTATTTCTATGCTGATCATCCCATACATATGTACATACATTCGCTACTACTTCCAACATCTACTCTCCCTGTCCACCCACACTCTCCCCATTTCCCTGTTCCTCATGTATTGCCACTCTTTCTTCATCTCTCGCACTACTACTGTTTCCATTGCAAAGCACTACTGTCTCTTCAATACCACTCTCCTTATCTAACACTTCATCTCTTACTTCTGATCTCTTGCAAATATCACACACTGCACTTCTGTCTAGCAAGAGTTTCTTCAGTTCACTCACTCCAAAGCCATTCAAATGAAATCCATCACATCTGTATAATTCCATTCTTCCCTGAAATGTAGTTGATTATAATTTATATATATATATATTGATGATATATATCGATATATTATTATTATTATTATTCGGGCCTCCATGGAGTCAAAAGACTCATCGTGGGAGGTCCTTCCTAAGAACACAAAGTCTGTCAAGACTCATTGAGGGCCCCCCCCCCCCCCCCAAGAAACACAAAGTCTATCATGCACTCCTTAAACTCATTGACCGTTCTCGCACTCACCACTCCATCAGGCAATGCATTCCACGGTTCAACCACCCTCCACGCAAAGAAACCACTCCTCACCCTCTTGCTCACAGTTTCCTTTTGCAACTTCCAGAGATGGCCTCTTGTCATCATTCCTTCCCACTGTTCAACCAAGCGAAAGAACTCCCCAGTGTCAACCCTGTAACCACCTCTCAACAGTTTAAAAGTCTCAATCATATCACCTCTCCTTCTTCTATCCGCCAAACTCTGCAGTCCACATTCCCTCAGCCGATCCTCATAACTATCCTTGTACAGTCCTGAAACCATCTTTGTCATCTGTCTTTGTATCCTTTCCACAGTTAATTTATCCCCTTCAAATCCTGGGAACCAAATCTGAGAACAATAATCCAAGTGTGGTCTGATCAGAGACTTATACAATGGAATGATAACCCTCTTATCTCTGCAGGTCAGTGTCCTTCTCATAATTGCAGCAATCCTCTGTGTTACCTTCACCACCTTTGCAATATGTCCCCTAAACTTCAGGTTTCTATCAATCATCAACCCCAGATCTCTTGTCTCCCCTACTTCCTCCAGTATAACTCCTCCCATAGAGTATGCAGCATCCCATCGATGTTTCCCTAATCTCAAGACCTTACATTTTGCTGCATTAAACTGATACCCCCATTCATTTGCACCCATCTATCTAGCTTATTCAAATCCTCTTGCAGGGCTACCACATCTGCACTATTACTAATAATCCTTCCCAGCTTCACATCATCCATAAATAACTGATTATCCCCTTGCAATCCACTGGCAATGTCATTGATATAAAGGTTAAACAATATAGGTCCTAGTACTGAGCCCTGTCGGACCCCACTTGTAACCCTCTGTCTCCTTGAAACTGCTCCTCCATACACAACTCTCTGATATCTATCAGACCGCCAATCCTGAATCCAGTTGACCCATGTGCTGGATATAGTTTATATATATATATATAGTTTATTAGAATTGTAACTTGTCTTTTGGAGCAGCTTATATGTACATATGCCTATGTATATATGAAAATTGGAAAGAAAATACTTGGTAGCACTATCATGGTTTGGCAGAATAGCACCTGAGGATGTTTGCATAGTGTCTGTTCACTTGGTGTTGATAAACGTGTGGCAAATATTAACAGAATATATTATCTTTCATCATGCGCACTATAACGTTTTATAAAAATGGAACAGTGTTCATGTATAAAAATCCAGGTTGGAAGACTAATGCTTATGACTGCTGACAATTTTCACAGGAAGCATATGGGAATGTGACCCAATCTTTGTCTAATAGGATGACTACATCATAGCTGTCAGTTTAGCCAAGGTCAGAGTAGTGTGCATGATGATTCATATTGCAATTATCTTACTGAAGTGGCACTGTTAGATATTAGCAAAAGAGCCATTTGGATAGGATGTGATAGTCACATCAGCATGAGCATGAACTGAAATGGTAGTTGGGAAATGATACATTCTATCTTGTGACACTGTGCTAGGAATCATTGTGAAGGTGATAATTGTGCCATGTGGTTTTTTTTCTTCATGTGGTACTGACAGGAGACCAGATAGTCAATATATATATATAGTAAAATGGAACATTTATGAAACATTTATCTACACATGGCATTGCTATGGAAGCATCTTCATTTCACTGCCAAATACTAGTCATATCACATGATATGTTGCTGTATATTATTATTATTATTATTATTATTATTATTATTCAGGCCTCCATGGAGTCAAAAGGCTCTTCGTGGGAGGTCCTTCCTAAGAACATAAAGTCTGTCAAGACTCATCGAGGGGAGGTCCCCCCCCTAAGAAACACAAAGTCTATCATACCACTCTTTAAACTCATTGACCGTTCTCGCTCCCACCACTCCATCAGGCATTGCATTCCACGGTTCAACCACCCTCCACGCAAAGAAACCACTCCTTACCCTCTTGCTCACAGTTTCCTTTAACCTCCAGGGATGGCCTCTTGTCATCACTCCTTCCCGCTGTTCAACAAGCAGAAATACTGCACAAATATAGATGGAATTTGTGCAGTATTTCATTCACAGAACTGAAAGGGCAAGATGTCATCTTGCATGCTATGTGGAGGAGCTTCATTATAGATATCATCTGACAGCCACTTCCCAAAAGCATCCATTATTTTTTACCATCAGGTGTGAACATGAATGAAACATATGACTAGTGATTCAGTTAGAATCAGATATATAAATAAATCCACATTGTTGGATTTATTTATATATCCAAATATATTTATATATATATTTATTTATATACCAGAGAGGCTCTGGTTGGAACTTTTTAAAATGTTTGTTATATCATTTTTTTAAAAATTAATTTGCTATAGTGAGTCATCTGTACCACTACAATATTAAAGTATTCTTTTCAAGCTCCATGTTTATGTCATTGTTTTATGACTTGGAGTGTTTTTGATATAATAAATTTAGTTTAATCCTTTATCCAAGTGTAAGCAAACAAAGTTTGCGCTGAAGTATCTTTAGGACTGAGGCAACTCGTGGTAAAGGTGGACCAAGCTCTCATCACTCCTACTCTTATTATCTCCCATAATGCAAGGCACATCTCCTTGCGGATATGTATAATTATTATGATCTGAGACCTCCAGGGAGTCAAGGACTCATCAAGGGAGGCTGTAAATTACCTAACCCAGCTATCATACCCACCCTTGAATTCATTTACACTAGATGCACTCACTACCCCTAAGGGAAAATTATTCCACTTACTCACTGCTCTCTGGGAGAAAAACCTAGCTCTTACCCCTTCCTTGACTGCAAATAAATTTAACTTTCATGGATGCTCCCGTGTTCTCTCCCCACCTTCCATATAATGAAAAATTTCATTAGTTGAAATGCTATAACACCCATTCAAAAATTTATAGACCTCTATCATATTACCCCTTTTTCTCCTGTTAACCAGAGTCTGTAATCCACATACTCGTAATCTGTCCTCATAATCTAAATCCCATAATCCGGATATAATCTTTGTAACTCTTCTTTGCACCTTTTCCACAGCTTCTTTACCCCATTGGAACCTGGGAGACCAAATCTGCGCACAATAATCCAAGTGTGGTCTTATCAAGCATATAAGGAGGCAAAATTACTTCCTTATCCTTACATGTCAAGGTTCGCTTCAAGATAGCACTTATCCTGTGAGTTGTATTTGCAACCTTTGCTATGTGACCTTTCGAACTTTAAATTCTTATCCACCAATACACCAAGATCCTTTGCTTCTTCAGTTTCTTGTAGCATAACCCCGCTAATATAATATGCTGCTGGAACTCTAATCATGCTGAAGTGCATAACTTTATTACACTTACTAACATTAAACTGACAGCCATTTTCGTTTGCCCAGATTTCCAGTCATTCAAATCACTATTCAAATCATTTTGTAATTGCTGAATATCAGTAACATTCCTGATTGCCCTGCCTGTCTTCACATCATCAGCAAACAATTGCAAATCTGATGATAGACCCTGCTTTATTTCATTAATGTATAGATTGAACAATAATGGGCGAAGGACTGAACCCTGAGGTACACCTGAGAGATAATGCTATGCATTAATGGAAGTGCCACTACCCATACCGGTTTTGACCTTTATTGAGATCTCATCAGTGGTAGCCAGATCCAGAGGTGCTGATATTAAGGTGGAAGCAATGGAGAAGTCATATTTACCTATACAAGTTGCCAAAAGGTGTCTCACCTTATTATTAAATTACTCTGGATTTGTTTGCTTACACTTGGATAAAGGATTAAACTAAATTTATTATAGGCTAACCAAGTGGAAAAAAACTTCCAACATCTTTCTCTAAATCCAGAGTAATTTAATAATAAGGTAAGACACCTTTTGGCAACTCGTACTTTTCCACCTTGGTATCACCACCTCTGTGTCTGGCTCCCACTGACGAGACCTCAATAATGGTCGAAACCAGTATGGGTAGTGGCCCTTCCCTTAATGCATTGCGTTATACATGTCTGCAAGGAGATGTGCCTTGCATTATGGGAGATACTAAGAGTAGAAGTGATGAGAGCTTGGTCCACCTTTACGAGTTGCCTCAGTCCTGAAGATACTTCAGGCGCAAACTTTGTTTGCTTACACTTGGATAAAGGATTAAACTAAATTTATTATCAAGTGGGGGCGGAAAAAAAACTTCCAACAAGTGTTTTTGATGTTGAAAAGTTTTAGCACCATTTTTATGGTAGCAGTTCCATTTCTTGCAAACATTCATTGAGACAACACTTGGGTAAAAAGCATTCCGAGTCATCCTTTATACCCAAATACGTTCATGAGACTTCAGTAGCATGACTTGTCATTCCACTGGGGCCACTTTCCAATCCTTGTTCTGTGTTCCTTGGTCTGTCAATTGGCAACATATTAGTTGTTAGTAAAGGCATGTGGACTGTAGTTCTTCACTTATTTGATATGTAGTTCTTTACTTTTTTTTTTTTTTTTTGAAACTTTTGGATTGCTTGTGGCTGCTTGTATATCCAAATATAGATTTTCTAGAGCCCAACAAGATGAAGTAACTAGATGAAGAAACTTCCAATGTTTTAGGCCTGCTTCCCAGTTGTATCTTAAAGGCTTATTTATCCTGTAGACTTTTTCTTTTTTTTTTTAGTGACGTCCACCCATAAAAGGTTAGGAAAAGTACATGGATGGTTTAAGGATTTTGTTTGGTCTCTAGAACTTGTCTAGAGACCAAACATGGAACTTTTTTAAGCATTTCAATCCTCCAATAAGTCCCCCCCCGCTCCTCCACCACAGTGACATTTGACTATGATTTTCCTTTAAATTACTGTTAACTCTTTCCATGTACTCATCATTTGGTAAAGATCTAAATGACTTTTCACAAACTGACATCCTTTATACACCATGTATTGCATATGACTAAATAAACACACGTAAAACCACAGTAATAGGTTTTTTTTAATATGTAAATATTTCGACCTAAGTGTCTTAGGACATTGTCAGTACAGTTGAGAACAATACTAGAAATGACATACAGATAGGGCGCATGAATACAATGGAATCCAAATGCGCTTTCTAGCATTTAAAAAAAAAAAAAAAAAAAAAAATATATATATATATATATATATATATATATATATATATATATATATATATATATATATATATATATTAGATTATTTAGATTAAATTAAAATTAAAATTGAATTATTTTACACAATTTTGTATGACAATTTCCCATACTTTAGGAATGGCAAGAACATCATTAGGGTTTAGATTGGGTCTGTGAAGTAAGGCTTCAGCACTTTCTTTATCTAAACGTTCATGTTTGTATGAAGATCTGTGTAGAAGTTTGTTCTTTTCTCAGTGGATCCTGTGGTTTAGGTTTTCAACTTTGTGTTGGGAGAGGCCGGATTTCTGCGGCTTGATGAGACGGATGCGATCTTGATGTTCAGAGATGCGTTTAAGAACAGATCTGCCTGCCGGCCCAAAGTATGACAGTTTACAGGAGCATGGTACCTCATACATGCCAGGTAGTAACAGAGGTGGGAGTTTGTCTTTAGGCGAAGGTAACAAGTTGTAGATCTGGTTGATGGGTTTGTAGGTCGCAGCAAGATTGTATTTTTTGAAGTCGCTCTGAGATGCCTTTGACATAAGGTATGGGAATCCTATGGGCTTGTTCTTATCTAGGTTGATGTGTGGAGAAGTGGCTGATGATTTTTTGAGTAGTTTTAGGATTGTATCCATTTAGAATGGCTGTGTTTTTGATTATTTCCAATTCTTGTTTTAGAGATTCCTCAGAGGAGCAAAATCTGTGTGCTCTTGATACCAGTGATTTGATGATGCCAAATTTTTGAGAAGGATGATGAGCAGAAGAGTTGTGGATGTAGCAACCTGAAAAGGTTGGCTTTTGAGAAACAGATGTAGCTCTTGTTCGGAATGACCCCAGACTGCAAAGACATCATCGACATAATGTAGCCAGATTTTTGGTTTGGGTTGAAACGTGAAAATTTTTTCCTCAAGATCTTCTATAAACAGGTCTGCCAAGTTAGGTGATAAGAGGGACCCCATAGCTGTTCCCTCCTCTTGCTTGTAGATTTTTTCTTTCCAAGTGAAGTAACCGGAAGTAATTGTAAATTTGAATAGTTCAACAATATCAGACGGAAATGTTTGAGTTAACAGGTCCACTGTTTCTTTATGGGGGATATTAGTGAAGAGGGAGACAATCGAAGCTAATTAGCATGTCAGTTTCCAATAGTCGAGTGTCTTTTAACGCTGGAAAACGCTGCTGCACGCATTTGGATTCCATTGTATTCATGCACCCTATCTGTATGTTATTTCTAGTATTGTTCTCAGCTGTACTGATGATGTCCTAAGACACTTAGGTTGAAATATTTACGTATTAAAAAAGCCTATTACTGTGTTTTTACGTGTGTTTATTTAGTCATGAATTCTCCACCGGTTTCTTTATATAATCAAATATATTGCATATGACTATGCAATACAGATTTTGCTGCAGTAAGAGAGATGTCTTATGACTGTTTGGTTGGAGAGTGTATATATAAATATGGATATTTAACTGTTACACTGATATGTATATTTTTTGATAAATATGCACGGTAGGCAATTACATTCTTTTTATTTACTTTCTTTATCAGATTGAAAGAGCTATGTCTTCATGGAAAATATACAAGACAAAGATTTGTTTGCATGTGATTGTTCCAGCTGTACAGCACTGTAACTTGGACATTTCATCGTTATTAAAAGTTTGCATTTTAATGTTTTCTTTGAATTATTTTGTACTCATTTTGATGTTGTTTGTTCCATTGCAAACTGAAGAATTAATTCAGGTAACATTATCTGATTTGTTATCTGGTAGTCTATACACATATACCACATATGAAAGAAAGATAGGTGTGTTTCTTTTATGTTTCATACATAATTTAAAATTACTTTTATTAATAATTTATACATAAATATTGTATCTTTAAATTTAGCCAGATCATATTGTCACAGGAACAAGAAATCATATAGATGCCAGGATATTTTTGAAAAGGACCACTGTATTTTTGGATGTACTTATCCAAGTGTAAGTAAACAAAGTTGTGTGCATGAAGTATACATTCATGAATAGGCTACTTGTATATAGAGGCTAATGACTTCACATTAAATTGCCTTAGTTATCCCATAATGCAAAGGTAATGTGAAGTCATTAGCCTCTATATATACAAGTAGTCTAGATGTGAATGTACTGTACTTCACTTGCAAACTTTGTTTTCTAACACTTATATTCTTGTTTTATCCTTTATCCAGTTTCTTGGCAAGTTTAATTTAATTTGCAACCAAGTGAAAAAAAAACACATCAACTTTGTACATTTTGCATCTGCATTCTTTTAAAGAGATTATTCCAACGCCCTCATTTTGTAATGTAGAAGCTGTATCTCAGGAAGTTCCACAATACATGATGAAGAGATTATCTGATGTCTGCAATGGCACATGTGGGTTCCACTCTTTATTTCAACAACAACTCTCATCGTGTTTTGAGTGAATTGGTTGTAGAGAAGATTAAGCTTGTTCATTTTTTATTTATTTTTTTATTTATTTTTTTATTAACATGTTGAACTTTTGCTGAGGTGGTGGGGTGAGTTAGCATGAAGATGTCAGTGTGAGTAGGCTTTTGTAGACATCCAGTGATATACACTATTATGTACCTCTTTACTGATTAACATATCTAGGAAAGTGAGTTGTGGTTCTTCTCCATTTTGATGTGAACTTTTTTAATCAAGTCCATTTAGAAAAAACATTTAGATTGTCCAGGCTGTGTTTTCCAAATAATTAGGATATGTATAACATTTGTAAATAACACACTATTCAAGTAGCTAGAATAGTTTGTTTGAATTTTGGAAAGTTTTTAGACAAAATGAAAGGAATTTTTGATAAAAGAATGAGTATTGAGTATGTCCTATGTAGTTTTTAAATTTTTTTTTTTTTTTTTTTTTTTTTTTTAAATTTTCAGCAAACCATTCAGTCTAAGATTAAGAGGATCGCTAGCTTTAAGTTAACTTCTAGTATGATCTATATAAAACTTTTTCACATGAATGAAAGATCTTATAGACATAAGATATTTGTGGAAAGGGACACTGTTTTTTTGGACAGCATCTTTATATCTGATGTCATGAATGGCATCTGCAGGTTTCTTCGTGTGCAATTGTTTGGATAATTGTTTTGAATGAATTGCTTGCAAAGAAGGTCCTGTGTATCCTAGGATATACAGATAGCTCTATTTTTTAACTTGGTGATGATGCTGAACTTTTGCTGGGAGTGGTGGAACAAGTTAGTAGGAAGATACCAGCTGATATGAGTAAGCTGTTTTGTAAAAATTATCTGGTGATATGCTGTCTTCTACCTCTTTATTGATTAAATATATTTCAAAAAGGGAGGTTCTTCTCCTCAGTTTTGATGGTGAACTTTATTTTTTATGAAAAACTGTTAGTTTATAATAAATTTAGTTTAATCCTTTATCCAAGTGGGAGCAAACAAAGTTTGTGCTTGAAAATATATTCAGGACTGGGGTAAGGTAGTACAACACTGGGATACTCGTAGCAAAGGTGGAGCAAGCTACCATCACTCCTATCCCAGTATCTCCCATAATGCAAAACACATCTCCTTGCAGATATGTATAATGTTATGCATTTAAGGGAAGGGCCACTACCCAGACTAGTTTCGACCTTTATTGAGGGCTCTTCAGTGGGAGCCAGGCCCAAGTGGAGATACCAGGCAGAAGCAATAGCGAGGTCATCTTTACCTATAGGAGTTGCCAAAAGGTGTGCCACCTTTTTATTAAATTACTCTGGATTTAGAGAAAGACGTTGAAAGTTTATTTTTCACTTGGATAATCCTTTATCCATATTTTCAGGCGCAACCATATATTGCACCTGAAAATATCTTCAGAGTAATTTAATAAAAAGGTGGCACACCTTTTGGCAACTCCTATAGATAAAGATGACCTCGCTATTGCTTCTGCCTGGTATCTCCATCTCTGAGCCTAGCTCCCACTGAAGAGACTTCAATAAAGGCCGAAACTAGTCTGGGTAGTTGGTAATTAGTTTACGGAATTAACAACGCATATAAAGTATATTAATTAAAGGTAACTTTAATGAAGAACTTCTATATTTCGGCAATGTCACATTGCCATCATCAGGAACATAAAGATATGGTATGTGCACTCAGGAACTAACACAAAGCAAATGAGGAAGAAAGCAAGAAACCAATATTGTTCCTAAAGTCCTAATGGTGCCCTCTTGCAGGCTAATTTGGTAGTCTTGGCAGTTGGGCTGAAGTTCTCATAATGAAAGTCTCCCAAATTTGGGGCAGTTTCATGCACCCAAATTTGTTGAGGTTAGGAACGTTTTTTAGAGCTGCTGAAGATTCTTTGAATAATCTTTCGTATTTAAACTTGCTGTGATGAATTATTTTTGTTTTCTTCCAACAAATTTTATGGTGGGTATCCAAGGCATGGTCTGCCAGCCCAGATCGGCTGTACTGGTGAAACCGAATGTAGTCTTGGTGTTCTGAAATCCTGATATTTGTTGTTCTGCCTGTTTGGCCAAAGTAGGACAATTTGCAGCTGCAAGGGACCTGGTATACACCAGGTAGGTCTAGGGGAAGTGGTTGGTCTTTGGTAGAGCGGATAAGGGATGCCAACTTTTTATATGGTCTGTAACAGGAAGTAAGGTCATATTTTTTGAGGATATTGGTTATTTTCTCAGAGGTGCCCTGGATGTAGGGGATGGTGATAGACATGGTGTAATCTTTATTGGGGAGGGGGGGTTGTGGTTTACAGGTTTTAGTATTTTTTGGATTTTTTTGGGGTTATAGCCATTGGCTAAGAAAGTGTTGAGGATGTGGTTTAGTTCAATAGTCAGGGCCTTGTCATCTGAGAACAGGGCAAAATTAATCATTCAGATTAATTTTGCCCTGTTATATAGTGTTTTTATCACACCATATTGTTGTGAGGGGTGGTGGTGGGATTGCTGGTGAATGTATCTGCCAGTGTGGGTGGGTTTTCTGTAACCAGAGAAAACCAAAGATCCATCAAGCTGGCGGGTGATTAAAGTGTCTAAGAAGGGGAGGGTGTTGTTTTCCTCTTTTTCTAAGGTGAACTGGACTCTGGGGTGTTGGTTGTTTAAGTGTGCTAGGAAGGAGTGGAGTGTGTCTGAGCCATGCGGCCAAATAGCAAACACATCAGCCACATAACGAAGCCAAATAGTGGGTTTTTGTGGGGCGGAGTTTAAGGCTTTCTCTTCAAATGTCTCCATAAAGAAATTGGCCAAGGGTGGGGAAAGATGTGAACCCATGGCTGTCCCCTCTATCTGTTTGTAGAACTTTCCTTGCCAAACGAAATAGCCTGAGTTCATTGTGAACTGAAATAGGGCTGAGATATCAGGAGGAAACTTGGCTTGGATGAGCTGAAGGGTTTCTTTGAATGGGACATTAGTGAATAGGGAGGAGACGTCAAAACTGACCATTATGTCAGTGTGTTGGAGTGTGAGGTTTTCTATACTGGCTTTAAAGTGGGCTGAGTTTTTTATGTGTGATGGTGTGTTGTCAGTGTAGTGTGTGAGCGTTTTGGCTAAATGTTTGGCTAATTTATATGTGGGGGAATCAATGCCATCCACTATGGGACGCAATGGCACATCTTGTTTATGTATTTTTGGGAGTCCATATAAGCGGGGGGGGGGGTCTAGAGTTATAAGGTTTAAGTTTGTTGGTGACTTCCACAGGCCAAGAAGTGACTTTCTTAAGGAGTCTGTGGATAGTTCTAATCTGAGAGCTGGTTGGATTATATTCATTAGGGAGGTAAGCAGTACGGTCTAGTACTAAAGAATTTAGCTTACCTTTGTAGTCTTTTTGATTGAGTACCACAGTGGCGCTTCCCTTATCAGCTTTGGTGATTACTATTTTTTTGTTGTTTTTCAATTCTTGTAGGGCTGTATATTCGTTTTTGGATAAGTTGGATTTTGGAGGTTTGGCTTTAGTGAGAACACCGACTACATCCAGTCTCATGTTGTTGGCGATATGGTTAGGCAGGTTGCGAATTCCACGCTCTATTTGGATCATGATTTCTTCAGCAGGTATCCTTTTAGGAGCTAGGACGAAATTGTGACCACGTGAAAGTGCTGTGAGTGCTTCAGGCTTTAAAACTGCCGACGAGAGGTTGACTACAGTGTTGAGTGGTGGCTAAGGTATGGAAGTAGAATTCTTTGTCAGGTTTTCGTATTTTTTCACGTGCCGACTACGTATTTTTTCGAATTCCTTTCTTGCCGATGCGCATGAGATGTCATTAAGTATAGACCATAGATCAAGGCCGAGTGTATTCGACAGTTCTTCCTCTAGCACCCGTAAGGTTTTGTTTTCATCGGCAAGGAGAACGCGCGTCATGGTAATTTGTTCTCTTAACAGGGCGAAGCTAGTGCGGTTATAAATGCTTAGAGCTTTCTCGGAAGTGAAACGGTGCTTCAATTTGACACAAGTAGGGATCACTTTGTTATCCCGCCAGCGTTTTAGGAACGTCAGACGATTTATTTGCCTCGATATCTTTAACCTCAATTTGCCGTATTGACGGGCCTTTCGTGCGATTGCATCTCCGTGTATGATCATGATTCTAGTAGCAAGACTTATACGTTGGTTAGACATAACTGGTAATTAGTTTACGGAATTAACAACGCATATAAAGTATATTAATTAAAGGTAACTTTAATGAATAACTTCTATATTTCAGCAATGTCACATTTCCATCTTCAGGAACATAAAGATATGGTATGTGCACTCAGGAACTAACACAAAGCAAATGTGGAAGAAAGCAAGAAACTAATATTGTTCCTAAAGTCCTAATGGTGCCCTCTTGCGGGCTAATTTGGTAGTCTTGGCAGTTGGGCTGAAGTTCTCATAATGAAAGTCTCCCAAATTTGGGGCAGTTTCATGCACACTATATAACAGGGCAAAATTAATCTGCTCAGATGACAAGGCCCTGACTATTGAACTAAACCACATCCTCAACACTTTCTTAGCCAATGGCTATAACCCCAAATAAATCCAAAAAATACTAAAACCTGTAAACCACAACCCCCCTCCACAATAAAGATTACACCAAGTCTATCACCATCCCCTACATCCGGGTACCTCTGAGAAAATAACCAATATCCTCAAAAAATATGACCTTACTTCCTGTTACAGACCATATAAAAAGTTGGCATCCCTTATCCGCTCTACCAAAGACCAACCACTACCCCTAGACCTACCTGGTGTATACCAGGTCCCTTGCAGCTGCAAATTGTCCTACTTTGGCCAAACAGGCAGAACAACAAATATCAGGATTTCAGAACACCAAGACTACATCCGGTTTCACCAGTACAGCCGCTCTGGGCTGGCAGATGCCTTGGATACCCACCATAAAATTTGTTGGAAGAAAACAAAAATAATTCATCGCAGCAAGTTTAAATACGAAAGATTATTCAAAGAATCTTCAGCAGCTCTAAAAAACGTTCCTAACCTCAACAAATTTGGGTGTATGAAACTGCCCCAAATTTGGGAGACTTTCATTATGAGAACTTCAGCCCAACTGCCAAGACTACCAAATTATCCTGCAAGAGGGCACCATTAGGACTTTAGGAACAATATTAGTTTCTTGATTTCTTCCTCATTTGCTTTGTGTTAGTTCCTGAGTGCACATACCATATCTTTATGTTCCGGAAGATGGCAATGTGACATTGCCGAAATATAGAAGTTATTCATTAAAGTTACCTTTAATTAATATACTTTATATGCGTTGTTAATTCCGTAAACTAATTACCAGTTATGTCTAACCAACGTATAAGTCTTGCTACTAGAATCATGATCATACATGGAGATGCAATCGCACGAAAGGCCCGTCAATACGGCAAATTGAGGTTAAAGATATCGAGGCAAATAAATCGTCTGACGTTCCTAAAACGCTGGCGGGATAACAAAGTGGTCTCTAATTGTGTCAAATTGAAGCACCGTTTCGCTTCTGAGAAAGCTCTAAGCATTTATAACCGCACTAGCTTCGCCCTGTTAAGAGAACAAATTACCACGACGCGCGTTCTCCTTGCCGATGAAAACAAAACCTTACGGGCGCTAATGGAAGAGCTGTCGAATACACTCAGCCTTGATCTATGGTCTATACTTCATGACATCTCATGCGCATCGGCAAGAAAGGAATTCGAAAAAATACGTAGTCGGCACGTGAAAAAATACGAAAACCTGACAAAGACTTCTACTTCCATACCTCAGCCACCACTCAACACTGTAGTCAACCTCTCGTCGGCAGTTTTAAAGCCTGAAGCACTCACAGCACTTTCACGTGGTCACAATTTCGTCCTAGCTCCTAAAAGGATACCTGCTGAAGAAATCATGATCCAAATAGAGCGTGGAATTCGCAACCTGCCTAACCATATCGCCAACAACATGAGACTGGATGTAGTCGGTGTTCTCACTAAAGCCAAACCTCCAAAATCCAACTTATCCAAAAACGAATATACAGCCCTACAAGAATTGAAAAACAACAAAAAAATAGTAATCACCAAAGCTGATAAGGGAAGCGCCACTGTGGTACTCAATCAAAAAGACTACAAAGGTAAGCTAAATTCTTTAGTACTAGACCGTACTACTTACCTCCCTATTGAATATAATCCGACCAGCTCTCAGATTTGAACTATCCACAGACTCCTTAAGAAAGTCACTTCTTGGCCTGTGGAAGTCACCAACAAACTTAAACCTTATAACTCTAGACCCCCCCCCCCCGCTTATATGGACTCCCAAAAATACATAAACAAGATGTGCCATTGCATCCCATAGTGGATGGCATTGATTCCCCCACATATAAATTAGCCAAACATTTAGCCAAAACGCTCACACACTACACTGACAACACACCATCACACATAAAAAACTCAGCCCACTTTAAAGCCAGTATAGAAAACCTCACACTCCAACACACTGACATAATGGTCAGTTTTGACGTCTCCTCCCTATTCACTAATGTCCCACTCAAAGAAACCCTTCAGCTCATCCAAGCCAAGTTTCCTCCTGATATCTCAGCCCTATTTCAGTTCACAATGAACTCAGGCTATTTCGTTTGGCAAGGAAAGTTCTACAAACAGATAGAGGGGACAGCCATGGGTTCACCACTTTCCCCACCCTTGGCCAACTTCTTTATGGAGACTTTTGAAGAGAAAGCCTTAAACTCCGCCCCACAAAAACCCACTATTTGGCTTCGTTATGTGGATGATGTGTTTGCTATTTGGCCGCATGGCTCAGATACACTGCACTCCTTCCTAGTACACTTAAACAACCAACACCCCAGAGTCCACTTCACCTTAGAAAAAGAGGAAAACAACACCCTCCCTTTCCTAGACACTTTAATCACCCGCCAGCTTGATGGATCTTTGGTTTTCTCTGTTTACAGAAAACCCACCCACACTGGCAGATACATTCACCAGCAATTCCCCCCCCCCCTCACAACAATATGGGGTGATTAAAACACTATATAACAGGGCAAAATTAATCTGCTCAGATGACAAGGCCCTGACTATTGAACTAAACCACATCCTCAACACTTTCTTAGCCAATGTCTATAACCCCAAAAAAATCCAAAAACTGTAAACAACATCCCCCCCCCCCTCCACAATAAAGATTACACCAAGTCTATCACCATCCCCTACATCCAGGGCACCTCTGAGAAAATAACCAATATCCTCAAAAAATATGACCTTACTTCCTGTTACAGACCATATAAAAAGTTGGCATCCCTTATCCGCTCTACCAAAGACCAACCACTTCTCCTAGACCTACCTGGTGTATACCAGGTCCCTTGCAGCTGCAAATTGTCCTACTTTGGCCAAACAGGCAGAACAACAAATATCAGGATTTCAGAACACCAAGACTACATCCGGTTTCACCTGTACAGCCGCTCTGGGCTGGCAGACCATGCCTTGGATACCCACCATAAAATTCGTTGGAAGAAAACAAAATAATTCATCGCAGCAAGTTTAAATACAAAAGATTATTCAAAGAATCTTCAGCAGCTCTAAAAAAACGTTCCTAACCTCAACAAATTTGGGTGCATGAAACTGCCCCAAATTTGGGAGACTTTCATTATGAGAACTTCAGCCCAACTGCCAAGACTACCAAATTAGCCAGCAAGAGGGCACCATTAGGACTTTAGGAACAATATTAGTTTCTTTCTTTCTTCCTTATTTGCTTTGTGTTAGTTCCTGAGTGCATATACCATATCTTTATGTTCCTGAAGATGGCAATGTGACATTGCTGAAATATAGAAGTTATTCATTAAAGTTACCTTTAATTAATATACTTTATATGCGTTGTTAATTCCGTAAACTAATTACCAGTTATGTTTAACCAACGTATAAGTCTTGCTACTAGTCTGGGTAGTGGCCCTTCCCTTAATGCATAACATTATACATATCTGCAAGGAGATCTGTTTTGCATTATGGGAGATTCTGGAATAGGAGTGTTGTTAGCTTAGTCCACCTTTGCTACGAGTTACCCGGTGTTGTACTACCTTACCCCAGTCCTGAAGATATTTTCAGGCACAAACTTTGTATGCTTACACTTGGATAAAGGATTAAACTAAATTTATTATAGTCTAACCAAGTGAAAAATAAACTTTCAACACCGTAATTTAGATCATCCAGATTGTGCTTCCAAACAATAAATATGTCATCTAAATTAAATTATATTTTACATTTTACAAGAAATTGTACTCTTGTAAAATCCTTTATCCAAGTGTAAGCAAACAACATTTGCAAATGAAGTATCTTCATGACTAGTTACCTGTATATAGAAGCTGTTGACTTCGCATGTATTACCACAGTATCCCATAATGCAACAACATTATGAGAAGGGTCATTACCCAGACTGGGTTCAATCTTTATTGAGGTCTTGTTGGTGAGGAGGAAGACTAAAGTTGAATTAATGTAATAATCATTTCCTATATACAAGTAAAAAGTATATCACCTTATTATTAAAATACTCTGGATCAGAGATAAATTATTGAAAGTTTTTCACTTGGTTACAAAATAAATTATATTTGACAAGAAATTATGTTCTTGTTCAGTCCTTTAACCAAGTGTAAGCAGACAGTTATTTGTTTATTTTTAAACTACTTGTGTATGAAAAATATGACTTCTGCACCTTAATTTAACTTTGATATCGTCTTGGGTTTGGCTCCCACCAACATGACCTCAATAAAGTTTGAAATATGTCTGGTAAGTGAACTTTCTCATAATGTTTTTGCATTATGAGATACTGAGGCAATTGATGTGAAGTCAACAGCTTCTATATAACAAGTAGCCTAGTCATGAAGATACTTCATGTGCTAAAGTTGTTTATCTACTCTTGGATAAAGGATTCAACAAGAATATAATTTCTTATCAAATATAACTTATTTTGTAACCAAATGAGAAAAAAAAAATCAACGAAAATTATATTATCTATGTAATGCTCTCATGTAGCTGGGTTTCAGAATTGTTTTTGATGAGGTTGTCTTTTCACATTTTTCTACATGTGCAGTTGGTTGTGACAATGAAGAATACAAAGTTAAACTGTATAGTAAGTAGAGGAGTGAAGGCAGTGGAAACTTGTGTCTTTGTATTGTATCTTATGGAAACAATTTTATGTAAGAAGTTAGCATGTTCTATTAGTACATTTTTATATAATAACACATTATATAACTAGCTAGGATGATTGATTAGTTGACTCAATTTTGGAGTCTTACAACAAAAAAAGAAGACATTCTTGATGAAAACATTCATTTTGAGTCATGTTTTTCAAAAGTACAGCTAAGTATTTTGATAGGAGGCAAGTCATAGAACTCATCCCATCTACTACTGAGCAGAGCATGTTAAGTTTGTGAATTTGCAAGTTATTCAAATTAGGAGTAAGAGGATCGCAAGATTTAAGTTGTTTCTTTAAATCATCAGATCAGTTGAGTATGATGTTAATCTTTCTTGTTACAAGTGAGATCACTGTGTTTTAGATGAGTCACTATCATTTTCCATTTACAGAAAGCCCCCCCCCCCCCACACACAACAAAACCTACAGACAAAGAATGAAAACAGACATAGATACTCCTAACGATGACTTATTTATATCCAAAGAAATCAAGTCAGTATTAAGATCAATGGATCCAAGTAAAACTCCTGGAGAGGACGGAATAACCAGCAATATACTACTAAGAGCATTTGTCGAATTCCCTGAATTCATAACAACAGTTTACAATGAATGCCTAAAAAGAGGGCGATTTCCTTTAAAAATGGAAACATTCTAAAATTATACCCATAATAAAACCAGGAAAAAAAACATCTGACGAAATTAGCAAATACAGGCCAATCAGTCTCATAAACGTTGCTGGTAAGGTGCTAGAAAAACTTCTGATAAACCAAATAATGCACTATGTCTACTCAAGAAACCTATTAAGCAGCAGTCAATATGCATTTAGACCTCAATCCAGCACAGTAGACGCAATTATGGAGGTAAAAGAGTTCACAGAAGACAGTCTACAGCAAAAAAAAGACGTACTACTGATCTCACTCGACGTACAAAGAACTTTCGATGACGCATGGTGGCCAGCCATAATCAATCAATTAGGAGATTTAAAATGTCCAAAAAACTTACTCGATCTTACAAAAAATTATTTTGCAGATAGAAGAGTAACCATGCTATTAAAAACCACAGTGGTAACAAAAGTAGTCAAACGAGGCTGCCCTCAAGGCTCCTGCTGTGGACCAGGTTTCTGGAATATCCAGTATGACTTGCTATTAAGACTTCCTTTCACTACTGAAAGTCATAGCTTATGCCAATGATGCAATGATAATGATTCGGGGATGTGACGGCTTACAACTAACGGCCAACGAAGAACTCTTTAAAATTGCAGAGTGGGCACGCAAGAAGAAAGTTACATTCAATGACAGCAAGTCTAAAGTGCTTCATATCTCACGTAAAAAATGAAAACAACCTGTTGCAGTCTTCCTAGACGGAGAAATTCTTGAGGTAGCCAGTGAGCTAAAATACCTAAGGGTAATAATAGATAAAAGATTTACCTTCAACAAACACATCTCATATGTTGCTGAAAATAGCTTACAAATTGTAAACCTTCTAGCAAAGTCGGCAAGGATTAAGTGTGGATTAGGCCAATGAGTGGTGAAAACAATATATACCGGAGCTATACTACCATTAATATCTTATGCTGCACCTGCCTGGAAACATTCACTAAAATCAAAGAAAAATAGACAAAAGCTAAATAGAGTTCAATGCCTTATAGCCATACATACAATTAAGTTGTATGTATGGCTATGAGGCGTTGCCCAAAATAATAATAATAATAATAATATTATTATTATTTCGGGCAACTCCAAGGAGTCGACAGACCCATCAAGGGAGGCCCTAACATCATGTCAAGAACAACTATTCGACATTCACACAGTATCTCTCATACCTCGTGTTGAATTCATTCATGGTCATAGCACCCACAACAGATTCTGGCAGCTTATTCCACTTATTCACCACTCTCCAAGTAAAAACCTAGCTCTAACACCCCTGCTAACCACATTCTTGCCCAGCTTCCATGTATGGCCCCCTAATCCTCCCACCACCAGTCCTATTCTCAAAAATATCTTCTACATTAATCCTATAGAAACCCTTCAGTAATTTGAATGTCTCAATCATATCACCCCCCCTTTTCTGCCTATCAATCAATTTTTGCAACCCATAAACCTTCAACCTGTTCTCATAAGCTTCATTCCACAGACCTGCTATCATCTTGGTCTCTCGTCTCTGGATCCTCTCCACCTCCTCCCCATCAAGAAGAAACCCTGGTGCCCATATCTGGGCACAGTAGTCTAGATCGGGTCTTATCAAGGCTCGATATTATTATTATTATAATTATTCAGGCCTCCATGGAGTCAAAAGACTCATCATGGGGGGGTCCTTCCTAAGAACATAAAGTCTGTCAAGATTCATCGAGGGGAGGTCCCCCCCTTAAAAAACACAAAGTCTATCATACCACTCCTTAAACTCATTGACCGTTCTTGCTCTCACCACTCCATCAGGCAATGCATTCCACGGTTCAACCACCTTCCATGTAAAGAAACCACTCCTCGCCCTCTTGCTCACAGTTTCCTTTCGTAACTTCCAGGGATGGCCTCTTGTTATCACTCCTTCCCACTGTTCAACTAAGCGAAAGAACTCCCAAGTGTCAACCCTGTAACCACCTCTCAACAGTTTAAAAGTCTCAATCATATCACCTCTCCTTCTTCTATCCACCAAACTCTGCAGTCCACATTCCCTCAGCCAATCCTCATAACTGTCCTTGTACAGTCCTGAAACCATCTTTGTCATCTGTCTTTGTATCCTTTCCACAGTTAATTTATCCCCCTTCAAATCCTGGGGACCAAATCTGAGAACAATAATCCAAGTGTGGTCTGATCAGAGACTTATACAATGGAATGATAACCCTCTTATTTCTGCAGGTCAGTGTCCTTCTCATAATTGCAGCAATCCTCTGTGTTACCTTCACCACCTTTGCAATATGTCCCCTAAATTTCAGGTTTCTATCAATCATCAACCCCAGATCTCTTGTTTCCCCTACTTCCTCTAGTATAACTCCTCCCATAGAGAATGCAGCATCCCATCGATGTTTCTCAAACCTCAAGACCTTACATTTTGCTGCATTAAACTGGCACCCCCATTCATTTGCACCCATCTATCTAGCTTATTCAAATCCTCTTGCAGGGCTACCACATCTGCACTATTACTAATAATCCTTCCCAGCTTTGCATCATCTGCAAACAACTGAATATCCTCTTGCAATCCACGGACAATGTCACTGATATAAAGATTAAATAATATAGCTCCCAGTACTGAGCCCTGTGGAACTCCACTTGTAACTTTCTGCCTCTTTGGTATTGCTCCACCATACACAACTCTCTGATACCTATCGAACAGCCAATCCTGAATCCAGTTGACCAATCTGACATCCAGACCCATGGGCTGCAACTTGAATATCAGCATATCATGTGGCACCCTGTCAAATGCCTTTGCTAAGTCTAGGAAAATGGCAGTATATGCCATTCCCTCATCTAATACTTTTGTAACTTTATCATAAAAGGCTAGCATATTGCTAAAACTAGAGCACCCCTTCACAAATCCATGTTGACTCTCACAGATAACATTACCCTCATCTGCCCAATGCTGTATACGGTCCCTCACTACTTTTTCCAAAATCTTAACAACTACTGATGACACACAGACTGGCCTATAATTAGACACTTCCAGTGTGTTACCACCCTTATACAATGGCACTATCTTACCTTCCTTCCATTCCCTGGGCACCTTTTCCACAGCCAGACTTTCATTGAAAAGCCAGGTTAAAGGCACTGTTAGTTCCCTAGCACATTCTCTCAAAACTCGTGGTGAAATACCATCCAGTCCCAAAGCTTTACTGACATCCAGAGTACTCAATATCTGAAACACACTCTCCTCCTGTACCTCTAAACCTCAAACCAGCCCTATCCCCTCTAACATTAAAACTGACTCCTCTAGGATGAAATACTCCAATAAAGTGTTCATTGAACAATTCCACTGTGTTCTCTGCATCAGTCACCCATTTTTATCCCACAATATCATTCTTCCACAGTCATTTCTCCTCCTACTGGCCACATAGCTAAAAAATTCCCTAGGATTTTCTCTGGATCTTAATGCCAATCTCCTCTCATATTCCAGTTTCACTTTCCTTACCACACTAGTCACTCTTCTGGCCTGTGTCTTATATTCTTCATGCATCTTCTCTTCACCTGTCCCCTTATATCTCTTCCATAACCTCTTTTTTAATATTAAACAGGAATTTGCATGCAATTCCTGTTTAATATTGTTTGTCATCCACTTTACTCCAAATTGTGTCCTCTTCTTCACTCGTGGTATACAACTTACCATTGCTACTAACAAATATTCTTTCACAATTTCCCATGCACTAATGATATTCTGGCCTTCCAATTCTTCCCTCCATGAAACTTCCCGAAGTTG
This sequence comes from Typopeltis vanoorti, assembly GCF_054136105.1. Classification (NCBI taxonomy): domain Eukaryota; kingdom Metazoa; phylum Arthropoda; class Arachnida; order Uropygi; family Thelyphonidae; genus Typopeltis; species Typopeltis vanoorti. The sequence goes on along the minus strand of NC_143551.1, from coordinate 100,188,977 downwards.
ACGTCTAAGACTATTATAATCACCTGCTTTATAATTCCACATAAGTTCCTGTCTCTTTGATACTCCTGCATGTCTATTCATTTTCCAAGTCAAAACCTATATGGTCACTCTCTCCAACTGGTGGGAGAGATGTCATCTCAGTTATTATCAACTCTTCTGATGCTATAACCAAATCCAAAACTCTTGAACCCCATGTTCCCTCTGTTACATGTTGCCTAAGACATTTGTCCCTCAAGAATTCTAGAAATTCCATCCCCCTATTGCTACATGCATCTTCTTCTCTGCAATTTATACTACTGTAGTTGAAATCTCCCATAACAATCATTCTTCTTGCACTTGCCAAACTTAACTGTCTAAACATCTCCTGGTCCCCATCCTCTGTGCTCCTGGGTCTGTAGCAACACCTCACTAAATATCCTGTCTTGCCTACCTCTACCTCACACCATATGCTCTCAAAATCATTTGTCTCACTTCCTTCCAAATTCTCCACTCTTAGAGGACATAGGTCATCACTTATCATAAGCAGTACCCCACTACTACGCTTTCCCCTCCTATCCTGATGAAAGATGCTGTACCCAGCAACTTCTATTCCTGTTATTATATCCCCTTCTGTCAACCATGTCTCAGTGATCCCAATAACTTTTGGCCAGGCTGATGCTATCTGCGCCACCAATTCCTCTCCCTTATTCTGGATACTCCTGGCATTAGTATAAAGCATATAAATGCCATTGTTTCTATACCCAGCATTATCCCTTCTAGACTCCACTGGGCTCAGTGTTACCTGATGTCGTCTCCTTTCTCCCAGGTATCCATTCCCACAAGAGGCCAACCCCTGCTAGCATGCTCTCTGGGACACACTGACTCGTTCAGAACAGCAATCTGTCCAGATGCCTATGTTCTTCCTCATTCAAATGTAAGCGGTCTCTTGCACACAATTCCTCTCTTTCCTCAAACGCACTCCAAGCATCCACATATACCAGTCCTCTCTTGTCACACATTCTCGCTATTATGCCATTCAATATCACCGCTCTTCTTCTCAGCTCATCGTTATCATACCTAGGCAACATGCACACTATTTTTCCTCTCTCTGTCTTCTTCCGTGCAGCCTCAAGCAAAAATCTCATATCTCTCACTGCCTGACTTACATTACCACTCAAGTCATTTGTTCCTACCATCACAATCATCTCATCCACCCTTTCACCTCTCTTAATTGCCATAGCCACCCTTTCTATTGTTCTTCCTCGCAAACACTCCTCATGAATCCTATCTTGAACACCACGGATCATTGAGTCGCCATACATTATACCTCTTATCATTCCCTCTCTCTCTCCTATTGTTTCCATTCTCTCCTGTTCTTTCATTCCCATAGGTCTCTCTCATTCCCTCTCCTCTACTGCTATTCTCTTTTCTGGCATTCCCATACCTCTCTCTCCTACTGTTTCCATTCTCTCCTCTTCTAGCACTTTCATATCTCTCTCTCATTCCATCTCTCCTACTGTTTCCATCCTCTCGTCTGCTAAGCATTCCCATACCTCTCTCTCATTCTGTCTCTCCTACTGTTTCCATCCTCTCGTCTTCTAGCATTCCCATACCTCTCACTCATTTCCTCTCATCTACTGTTTCCTTTCTCTCCTCTTCTAACGCTCCCAAAATTCTCTCTCTCCCCTACTCTGATTCGGCTTGCATTTATCTCTTCCATTCTCCTAATCTTATCTTTCATACTTCTGCTCTCATTCACAAGACATTCCACCTCCTCTTTCAGTTCAGCTATCTCCCTCTGCAGGTCAGTCACTCTTAATCTAAATTCACTCTCCCAAACAAAACCATCTCCTAAACTTTCACAGTCACTCATGCCTTCCACACTATCAACTATTATTTTCTCATTCATATATATATTTTTTCATTCTCTCCTATCACACTACATGTCTTCCTACATTCATTCCCTGTTCCTGGAGCAACAAGGTTGAATATTGATATTTCGAATGTACTTATTTCCTCTCACTGCCTGCATTTTGCGCACATATGCTCTCTGCTCTCTTTCACAAACCACATATCCAATTCCCAAGATGCATACATGCCACAAGTACTGCATGCCACAAAGTCCCTTATGATATTGCTTATAATAGAGTTCTTAAGAGGAACAATATAGAGGAACAATAACTTGTTTATCTCTGCTTGTTAAAGTATTTTTCAGCAACCGAGTGATTTGATGAGCTGATTTAGCCACTTTTGCAATGTGCCTCCTAAACTTCAAATCCCTATCCACCAACACTCCCAAATCCCTGGCCTCATCAATCTCCTGGAGTACGGTTCCACCAATGTGATATACTGCTGCTAATCTTTTCACTCTAAAATGCATAACCTTACACTTTGCCACATTAAACTGGCATCCATTTTCCCTAGCCCAGTCCTCCAAACTATCCAAATCATCCTGCAAAATTTTGACATCCTGTGCACTCACAGTTGCTCTACCCAACTTTGCATCATCATCAAACAAGTGAACACTTCCTCTCAGATCCTTTCCTATATCTTTCAAGGCAGCTTGTGTTATTGCAGCTTTTACACCGATCTACCTGAAAGTACAAGAATTATCTCTAATATATTAAGTCACTTCCGGGAGATATAACTAAAATTCTAACATAGATCCAAATTGCTACGAATGTCTGCTTCACTACAGTAAGTGGCCTCACCCAGCAGAGAAAACAAATATTAAGGAGAAGGAAAGCTCTGAAAGTGACGAATTCCATATATACACTGACGGAAGCAAAACTGGCAGGAATGTCGGCTGTTCTTTCATTGCATATAACAGGCAGTCCATTATACAAGAACGCTGCTCTAGATTGCATTCCTCTCTGTTCTAACAATGAAGCAGAACAACTTGCTATAGTTCATTCATTTATATATCTCCAGGAATTAGAGGTCAACACCTCTCATCAAAAGACAGCAACAATTTACAGTGACAGTAGAAGCACTACAGACGGCATAAAAAACCAGAACAACCATATAGCGTTAATAGAACAGACAAGAAAGCTGGTTTGGAATCTCACTCTATCGGTGTGGAAAATCAAGTTCTGCTGGGTGAATGCACATACAGGGGTTGCAGGAAACGAGAGAGCAGATCAGTTGACTAAAGAAGCGGCTAGAAACGAGTTACCAGAAGTACTCTAAATCTGCTATAAAAACACTTGCAGAAGAAAGAAGCCTAGACTTGTGGGAAGAAGAAGAATGGAAAACGTCAATAAACGGATCATCAACAAAAGAATTCTTTCCTAGCATCAGAAGCAGACTCCAGCTGAAAAAACATGTCATTTCTTGAAGTTTAACCACATTACTAACAGGACATGGAAAACTAAGACACTACTTACACAGATTCCATATCCTGAAATCATGTATTTGTAGTTTGCAACTCCAACAGACCACATACTTTACGACTGCCAGCTACTGGACTCCATATGGATGCCCCTAATGCAACACGTCATTACTTCTAGAGACAAGTGGCCAGTGTCAAAACAGAGACTAATCGAACAGTATTACTCAGAAGTAATTAAATTTGCCAATGAGATTAACTACCAGTCGTTGTAAAGTAACATAAATTACCGATATTCTATGAATTATAAGTGTACATATATGTATATATAAAAATATAAATATGGAAGCAAAAGTTGGAATATGTACATATAGATGTAAAAATATAAATGTAAATATGAATAATTAGTACAAAATTGGAAATATAAATATGAATATTGATACAAAATTAGAAATGTAAATGTTAATCAGTACTTGGAAGCTACATGTAATATATGCAATGGAGCATGGGAATAAATTACCTCCTAGTAGGGTTACTACTGGGAGGCAAATGCAAAATAAACACGTGCACATCACACACACACACATACATAGAGAGAGAGAGAGAAAGATATCTACATAATCATCCAGCCCAACAGTAATGGTATTTTAAAAACACTTATGCACAGATCCAGGGTGATTGGTTCTAATGATACAGCTCTTTCCACAGAACTTAAATATCTGTGCCATACTTTCTTGGCCAATGGCTAAAATTCCTACAAAATAGATAAAATACTACATAGGCCCATTACTTCTCCTTCCTCTAATACATAAGAACATTACTATTCCTATTCCTTATGTCAGAGGTACATCAGAAAAATAGCCCAAGTACTGATAAAACATGGCCTTCATACCACATTCAAACTTCATTTTAAATTACCAACTCTGGTCTGCTCTTCTAAGGATAAACTCCATCCTGTAGCATATCCTGGAGTGTGAAGTTCCTTGTGACTGTGACTTGGCCTACCATGGGCAGACAGTAAGATCTGTTAACATCTTCCTTTGAGAACATGAAAAATACATTCACTACCATTATTATGGCAAGTCAGGACTGGCAGACCATGCTTTGGACATTCCTTTCACACAGGATTAGATGGAAGAAAACCAGTGTGCTATTTAGGACTCATGACAGATCAAATAGATTATTTTTACAGTCAGCCATGGCTATGAAGAATTCTCCTAACTTGAACAAGTATGGTTGCATTAATTTGCCAAAAATTTGGGATACTGTTATCTTAAGATCAACTCCTACATATCTGTAATGCTACTTTTTTTTTTATATAACATTAATGGGTGCCAGATTATGATTTTACATCTTTTGTCCACTACAATTTGAATTGTTTCACTTACTCATTGTCTCATATAATGCTCTGAAGATGCTGATTTGCAATTCAGCTAAATATAAGCCAGTTAATAAACATGTTTTAATATATATATATATATATATATTTTAAGTGCTTCTGATTCTCAGAAAGATTTTTAGTTGCATTATTTTTTTTGTGACAATGGTGTTTGAAAGGATGGACAAATTAGGACTTCAGATCTTTTGTCCATTACAATTTGAATTGTTTCACTTACTCATTGTGGCATATAAACTATAACATGCTACTTTGTGAAGATGCTGATTTGAAATTCAGCAAAATGTAAGCCAGTTTATAAACATCTTTTTTTATAATTTTTTTTGTTTAAGTGTCTTTCATTCTAAAAAAAGATTTTTAGTTAATTCTTTTTTGTAACAATGGTGTTGGAAAGGATGGCTGCTGTTTTTAGCTTAATATGTTGCATCATTTAGAGATAAGCATTTCATTCTTTTACCACCCCAATTAAAGTTCAGCATCATCACTACCATTTAAAAAAAAAAATAGAACTATCGGTATCATAGAAGAGAATGTTGATTTAAAAGAGGAAAGAATTCCTCTTATGTAGATAAACTTATACATTGGTTACACGTGACTTTAAATTTTTCAGGAAATGACAATGTATACTAAAATATTAATTAAAAAACTTTAATCAATTTCCTATATTTCGACAATGTTACATTGCCATCTTCTGGGAACATAAAACTATGATATATGCACGCAAGCACTAGCAACAAGCAAATGAGGCTGAAGAAGGCAACTGAATTTGGTCCTAGAGTTCTGAAGGTTCCCCTTAGTGAGCTAAATTGGGTTGTCTTGGCTGTTAGGCTGATGTTCTCAGGATGCAAGCTTCCCAAATTTGTTGAGGTTTGGAAGTTTTTTATAGATGTGGCTGATTCCAGGAATAATCTTTTATATTGCTGCGATGTAGTAAAGTGGCTTTCTTCCAGCATATTCTCTGGTGGGTATCTAGTGCATGGTTAGCAAGTCCTGAGTGGCTGTATTGGTGAAACCAGATGTAGTCTTTGTGTTCGGATATCCTGATATTAGCTGTCCTGCCTGTTTGGCCATAGTAGGACAGCTTACAACTGCAAGCGACCTAGTATACTCCAGGTAGGTCTAGGGGAAGTGGCTGGTCTTTGGTGGAGCAGATATGGGATGCCAATTTTTTATATGGTTTGTAACAGGTAGTTAGGTTATATTTTTTTAGGATTTTTGTTAGCTTTGTAGATGTGCCTACATATAAGGAATGGTGATAGATTTAGTGTAATCTCTGTTATGAAGGGGGGGGATGTTGTGGTTAGCTGGTTTTAATATTTTCTGGATTTTTTGGGGGGTTGTGGCCATTGGCTAAGAAGGTTAACGTTAAGGATATGGTTAAGTTCAGTAGTTAGGGCATTGTTATCTGAACAGATTAATTTAGTCCTACTATATAGGGTATTTATAATCCCATATTGTTGTGAGGGGGGGGGAGTACGATTGCTGGTGAATGTATCTACCTGTATAGGTCGGTTTTCTGTAAACAGAAGTCAGGGATCCATCAAGCTGTCATGTAATCAGAGTGTCTAGGAAAGGGAGACTGTTGTTGTTTTCCTTTTCCAAGGTGAACTGGATTCTGGGGTGTTGATTGTTTTAGTATGTGTTTAAGAAATTGTGGAGTGTATCTAAGCCATGTGGCCAAATAGCGAACACATCATCAACGTAGCATAGCCAAACAGTGGGTTTTTGTGGGGCTGAGGTTAAGGCTTTTTCTTCAAAGGTCTCCATCAGGAAGTTGGCAATGGGTGGAGAGAGTGAAGAACCCAAGGCTGTCCCCTCTATCTGTTTATAGAATTTTCCTTGCCAAATGAAATAGCCGGAATTCATGGTTAACTGAAATAGGGCTGAGATATCAAGAAGAAATTTGGCTTGGATGAGATCTAAGGTATCTTTGAGCAGGACATTTGTAGATAAAGAAGAGATATCAAGAAGAAATTTGGCTTGGCTTGGATGAGATCTAAGGTATCTTTGAGCAGGACATTTGTAGATAAAGAAGAGATATCAAGAAGAAATTTGGCTTGGCTTGGATGAGATCTAAGGTATCTTTGAGCAGGACATTTGTAGATAAAGAAGAGACATCAAAACTGATCATTATGTCAGTGTGTTGGAGTGAGGTTTCTATACTGGCTTTAAAATGGGCTGAGTTTTTTTTATGTGCGAGGGTGTGTTTCCAGTATAATATGTGTGAGCACTTTAGCTAAATGTTTGACTAATTTGTATGTGGGGGAAATCAATGCCATCCATAATGGGACGTAATGGCACATTATGCTTATGGATTTTTGGTAGTCCATATATTTGGGGGGGGGGTCTAGAGTTGAAAGGTTTTAGTCTGCTAGTCACTTCCACAGGCTAAGAAGTAACCTCAAGGAGCCCTTGAAGTGTTCTGATTTGGGAGCTGGTGGGATCATATTCAGTAGGGAGACAAGTAGACCAATCTAACAGTAAAGAGGTAAGCTTACCTGTGTAGTCAGTTTGGTTGAGAACCACAGCAGCATTTCCCTTATCTACTTTGGTGATTATTATTTTGCTGTTGTTCTTCATTTCTTGTGGAGCTTTTAATGCTTCTTTAGATAGATTGGTTTTTGGTGGTTTAGCTTTGATAAGAACACCGGCTACATCCAGTCTGATATTGTTGGCAATATGGTTGGGAAGGTTGCAGATACCACGTTCTACCTGTATCATTATTTCTTCAGAAGGATTTTTTTTTGGTGCTAAGGCAAAGTTGTGGCCATGTACGAGTGTGCTGAGTGCTTCAGACTTCAGGGTTAGCCAGTATAGAAAACCTCTCACTCCAGCACACTGACATAATGGTCTGTTTTGATGTCTCCTCGTTATTCAGAAATGTCCCACTCAAAGATACCTTAGATCTCATCCAAGCCAAATTTCCTCCTGATATCTCATCTCTATTTCTGTTCACAATGAACTCAGGCTATCTCTTTTGGCAAGGAAAATTCTACAAATGGATAGAGGACAGCCATATGTTCTTCACTTTCTCCACTCATGGCCAACTTCTTTATGGAGACCTTTGAAGAAAAAGCCTTAAACTCAGCTCCACAAAAACCCACTATTTGGTTATTCAGAAATGTCCCACTCAAAGATACCTTAGATCTCATCCAAGCCAAATTTCCTCCTGATATCTCAGCTCTATTTCTGTTCACAATGAACTCAGGCTATCTCTTTTGGCAAGGAAAATTCTACAAATGGATAGAGAGGACAGCCATATGTTCTTCACTTTCTCCACTCATGGCCAACTTCTTTATGGAGACCTTTGAAGAAAAAGCCTTAAACTTAGCTCCACAAAAACCCACTATTTGGTTACGCTACGTGGATGATATGTTCGCTGTTTGGCCACATGGCTTAGATACACTCCAACTTCTTAATACACTTAAACAATCAACATCCCAGAATCCAGTTCACCTTGGAAAAGGAAAACAACAACAGTCTCCCTTTCCTAGACACTCTGATTACACGCTAGCCTGATGTATCTCTGGCTTTCTCTGTTTGCAGAAAACCAACCCATACAGGTAGATATATTTACCAGTAGTCACCCCCCCCCCCCCAACAATATGGAATTATAAACCTATATAACAGAGCTAAATTAATCTGTTCAGATAACAATGCCCTAACTTCTGAACTTAACCGAAGGCCAATGGCTACACCCTTCAAAAAATCACAACCACAACTCTCCTCGCTCCCCTTTCATGACAGAGATTACACTAAATCTATCACCATTGCTTATATCTGGGGCATGTTGGAAAAGCTAACAAAAATCCTAAAAAAATATCGCCTTGACTATCTTACAAACAATGTAAGAAATTGGCATCCCTTATCCACTCCACCAAAGACCAGCCACTTCCCGTAGACCTACCTGTAGTATACCAGGTCGCTTGCAGTTGTAAACTGTCCTGCTATGGCCAAACAGCAGGAAAGCTAATATCAGGATATTTGAACACAAAGACTACATCCGGTTTCACCAATACAGCCACTCAGGACTTGCTGATTATGCATTGGACATGCACCACAGAATATGCTGGAAGAAGGCCACTTTATTACACTGCAACAAGTACAAGTATGAAAGATTATTCCTGGAATCAGCCTTAGCTCTAAGAAACTTCCCAAACTTCAACAAATTTGGGTACATGAGACTACCCCAAATTTGGGAAGCTTGCATCTTAAGAACATCAGCCCAACAGCTAAGGCAACCCAATTTAGTCTGCTAGGGGGTCACCTTTAAGACTCAAGGACCAACTTCAGTTGCCTTCTTCAGCCTCATTTGCTCGTTGCTAGTGCCTGCATGCACATATCATAGTTTTATGTTCCCAGAAGATGGCAATGTAACATTGGCAAAATATAGGAAGGTATTGATTAAAGTTTTTTAATTAATATTTTAGTATATGTTGCCATTTTCTGTTTTAAGTCACGTAAAAGAGAAAAGAGTAACTCTCCCTTTCAATTCATTCTAAATTGTGCTGTGCTATACTGCATGATGATGGCATCTGAATCTCCTTTAAACTAGTTCACACACTACAAATTCTCCTCTAGAAGACAATGTTCCTTTAAAAATATCCTGATGCCCATAGAATCCCTTGTTTGTATGGCAAGGTTTATATAGGGCAGACTAGAAATTACAAAATTTGGAAAGATGAATGTCATAGCAACATTCATAGCAGCTGTTCACATGACCAAAGTGATGCACAGCATACTTGCTCATGTGAATCCTATGTGGCTGTGCGAGTTTATAATTGCCTGCTACAGTCAATCAGCGATCTCTGAAGCACATGTCAGTGCACAGAACATGATCCAATGACATGAGCAACATAATCTAACTGTGGGGGGAGAATCCCTTTATTATTTTTTATTTGCAATAGTATCGTGGACTGGTCTACTGTTTTGTGTGTTTTTATTCGATAAATTTAGTTTTAACAATGTAAGTAATTATATAAATACATTTTTATAAAAATTGTTATTAATAATATATTTATTTACCCAGACAATGTTCACTTTCTAAGACAACAAGAAAAAGAAAATTTATGATAAGGGGAGAAAATTCCAAGAAAAATGGGATGAAACAAAGGACAAAATTGTGTGCATTATTTGTAACGAAACAATTAGTATCACCAAAGAATATAATATAAAATGGAACTACAATAAAATTCACAAAGAATAATATTCATGCTTTGAGGGTAAACTGAGAGGAGAAAAATAAAATTTTTGAAGAATTCACTTGAAAGCGAACAAGTATTTCAAAAATTATGCAAGACAATGATGCAGTGAGAGCCAGTTATGAAAGCAGCTATTTATTGGCAAAACATTCCAAACCTTTTAGTGACAGTTCCTTGGTTAAGGAGTGCATGATAAAAGCAGCTGAAAACGTCTGTCCCAAAAATGTGCAAGTATTTCACGATATTTCTTTGTTCAGAAATACTGTGATCGAAAGAATAACTGAAATGGCAGATAATCTGCCTGAACAGTTGCAAGAAATATCTGCAAACATACAGTGCTTTTCAATTGCACTTGACGAAAGTTTCGATATTCACGATGTGGCTCAAATTTCTCTGTTTCTTCAGGCTTGCGACGACAATATGAATATTGCTGAAGAGTTCTTGGAAATGATTTCCATCCATGGAACCACTACAGGGGAAGACATTTTTGATGTTATGTTTGTATTTTGATGTTTGAAGTTGGTATTTTGGAAAAATACAAACTTCCTCTGAACAGGTTTGTAACTGTGACAACTGATGGTGCTCCAGCAATGACAGGCAAAAATAAAGGTTTTGTACCAAGACTTGTAGCAGTTAAAGGAAATGTATCCAGACATTCCAAAACTGCAATCTTTCCACTGCATTATTCATCAGCAGGTCCTGTGCTCCAAAGTATTGGAAATGAACAGTGTACTCATCGCTGTGACAATTACTCTGAACTTCATCCATTCCAGAGGCCTCAGTCACCGCCAGTTTGCACAATTTCTTAAAGACTTGGAGAGTGAATTTGAGGGGCTACCTTATTACACAGAAATTCGTTGGTTATCTTGTTTTTTATTTCTATTTTATTTTTAGAGGAGATAAAATTGTTCCTTGAAATGAAAAATCATGATGCTGCATTTCTTAATAATCAGACAAGGGTACAAGATCTAGCAATCTTAGTTGATACGCGTGGATAGGCTTATGTGTTCGTCAGACATTTTTGTAATAGATTTCACAGTTTGCTATGAACACAGATGATTAAGAAAATAACTATTTATTAACTTAAAAGCTAATATTTCGCTGGTATTATATCCAGCATCTTCAGAGCACACAACACAAAGTTTGTTACAAATGCAAAACAACCACAATCCGGTGTAACAGTGGCGCTAGTAAAAGTAATTGCAACATGCAACACAAGACTAAAGTCCTAATATGGCGCCATCTAGGTTTAAAAAAAAAAAAATTTTAAGTTTTGAAATAGTAGTCCAAATGTAGTCTTAGAAAGTTTGAAAAAATGAAATAAAATAAAAGTAATAAATATTAATTTGGTCTTAAGATGACTGTCTCCCAAATCTTTGTTGAACGAAAGAATCAGTTTTATCTTTTCTCGATATTGTCCCAAACTAGAAAAGATTAAAGAAGAATTAGGCGATTTTACGCAGCAGAAGTATTCTTGCTTTTTACAGGTCCTTTTTCCTTTTAATTTTGAAAAAGCTCCTATTTGTATTCAAATTTAACTTATTGATTTCCAAAATGATTCCATTCTAAAAGAGAAATACTAAGAAGTTCGTGTTCCAAAAATATACACTTATTTAGGTCAAAAATATCCGGAAATAAAAAAATTTGCAGGAAATTAGATTGGAGACTGGCTATCTGATAGGTATCAACAAGTTGTGTATGGGGATGCGATATCCAGGAAAAGGAAAGTCACTAGTGGAGTGCCTCAGGGGTCTGGTTTAGGGCCATTACTGTTTAACTTGCATATTGGTGATATTGGCCAAGATTTGGATGGAGATATTCAGTTGTTTGCAGATGATGCAAAGTTGAGACGAACCATAAAGAGTAGTGAAGATGTCGTGGCCTTGCAAGAAGACTTGAATAAATTGAGTAATTGGGCATGGAAATGGTGATGTGAGTTCAATGTTGCAAAATGTAAGGTTTTAAAATTGGGAAAACAAAGATGGGATGCAGAATTTATGCTTGTTGAGAATATACTGTTGGAGGTAGAGGAAATAGGAGATCTGGGGGTGATAGTGGATAAGGATCTAAAATTTAGGGGACACATCGCCAAAATTGTGAAGACAACACAAAGGCTTCTAGGAATGATGCGGAGGACACTGACGTGTAGAAGTAGGGAGATTCTTGTTTCGTTGTATAATGCTTTGATTAGGCCACACATGGACTATTGTGCCCAGATTTGGTCACTGGGTTTTCAGAAGGATGAAGAGATGTTGGAAAGAGTCCAAAGGTGACTGACTAAGGTAGTTTCTGACCTCTGGAATGTTGAGTATGAGGAGAGATTGAGAAGATGTAATTTGCAGAGTCTGGTGGAGAGGAGGAAGAAAGGAGATATGATAGAGACCTACAAGTTGGTAAGGGGTTGTTATAAGATCAATGGTGGAGAGGTTCTACAGAGAATAGGGGGGGGAACCAGAGGTCATCCCTGGAAACTGTATAAAGAGGGTGTGAGTAGGGGGAGTGAGAGGCAGGTTTTTTTTGCGCAGAATTGTGAATGATTGTGAATGGTTTTTTTTGCGCAGAGTTGTGAATGATTGGAATGCCTTGCCTGAGAGTGTGGTATCAGCAAGGAGTTTGAGTGTGTTTAAGGCTCGGTATGATAAGATGTGTGTGTGATAAAAGGACCTCCCAGATGAGTCTTTGACTCCATGAGGTTTTGGGGTAATAATAATAATAATAAATATTCTATGTTATTTTATTATTATTATTATTATTATTCAGGCCTCCATGGAGTCAAAAGACTCGTCGAGGGAGGTCCCTCCTAGGTAACACAAAGTCTAGCATACCACTCCTTAAATGCATTGACCGTTCCCGCTTTCACCACTCTATCAGGCAATGCATTCCATGGTTCAACCATCCTCCATGCAAAGAAACCACTCCTCACCCTCTTTCTCAGTTTCCTTTCGTAACTTCCAGGGATGGTCCCCCATGTCATGACTCCTTCTCGCTGTTCAACCAAGCAAAAGAACTCCCAAGTGTAAACCCTGTAACCACCTCTCAACAGTTTAAAAGTCTCAATCATATCACCTGTCCTTCTTCTATCCACCAAACTCTGCAGTTCACACTCCCTCAGCCGATCCTCATAACTAACATTGTACAGTCCTGACACCATCTTTGTTATCTGCCTTTGTACCCTTTCCACAGTTAATTCATCCCTTTCAAATCCTGGGGACAGATCTGAGAACATTAGTCTAAATGTGGTCTGATCAGAGTCTTATACAACGGAATGATAACCATTTTATCTCTGCAGGTTAGTGTCCTTCTCATTATTGCAGCAATTCTCTGTGTTACCTTCACTACCTTTGCAATATGTCCTCTAAATTTCAGGTTTCTATCAATCATCAACCCCAGATCTCTTGTCTCCCCTACTTCCTCCAGTTTAACTCCTCCCATAGAGTGTGCAGTGTTCCATCGATGTTTCCCTAATCTCAAGACCTTACATTTTGCTGCATTAAACTGAACCCCCATTTATTTGCCCTTCTATCTAGCTTATTCAAATCCTCTTGCAGGGTTGCCACATCTGCACTATTACTAATAACCCTTCCCAGCTTCGCATCATCTGCAAACAACTGAATATCCTCTTGCAATCCACTGACAATGTCATTGATATAAAGATTAAATAATATAGCTCCAATACTGAGCCCTGTGGAATGCCACTTGTAACCTTCTGCCTCTTTGGTATTGCTCCACCATACACAACTCTCTGATGCCTATTGAACAGCCAATCCTGAATCCAGTTGACCAATCTGACCTCTAGACCCGTGTGCTGCAACTTGAATATCAGCTTATTATGTGGCACCCTGTCAAATGCCTTTGCTAAGTCTAGGAAAATTGCAGTATATGCCTTTCTCTCATCTAATGCTTTTGTAACTTTATCATAAAAGGCTAGCATATTGCTAAAACTAGAGCACCCCTTCACAAATCCATATTGACTCTCTCACAGATAACATTACCCTCATCTACCCAATGCTGTATACGGTCCCTCACTACTTTCTCCAAGAGCTTACTATTTTGGAAGCACCTATTTATGGAGCATTCTCATGTATGAAAGTAACAAAAACAGCCCACAGATCAATACTAACTGACGTCAATCTTTCTGCCATAATGAAGGTCATATGCTCTCAATCTTTGAGTCAAAATATTGGGTGGTTAACAATAAATGTTACCAAGTGTCAGGAAAAAAATAAAACACTACAATTAAATTACTTAAAATTACTATAATTAACCCCAAAATATAGACATTTTCCCCCAAAAAATGAAGTATTTATTTCTACACAAACATAAAACTTTCAAACTAATAGGAGGCCCTGTAAATGTTTGCGATAGTTATTAATGAAACTTTATACTTTTTTAGACTGTGAATATTTGATTTGTTTAAATAATATTTTAATTTTGGTTTAAATGCTATATATTGTAAATATTAATATAATAAAAAATATTCTTTATTTTTTTGAGTTGTCATAATCATTATACTATTAATTGTCTTGTAATGACTTAGAATAAATTAAATTGTCATTAATTTTTCCATTTATTTATATTCATTCTTTCATTTCCCTTTGATTCTAATTAGTGCAGCTTATTTTTAATCAGAAATTTTTTTGCAGACCACTTGAGATACACTTTTATAGCAAATGGCTTGCAGTCTAATTGAGTTTGACACTCTTGATATACAGGTAAACATGTAGTTCGTCCTTAGGTTTTGGACACCAGTGTAGTTTGTCATAATATGCAAGTAGCAACAATTTGTTAATAGTGTTAAAGGTTTGAAACTGTAATGAACAACAGAAAGAACTCAAGTCATAATATGGCACCAAATGTTGCTGGATAAAGAGCAGTTTAGTCATGCTTGTTGAGGTTTGGGGCATATTTCATATTGCTGCTGACAGAAAAAACATGTTTGACTTGTAATGTCTTGTGTGCCTTCTTTGGGTTTTTTTTCATCTAATCTATAGGAAGGAGGAATCCAAAGTGTGGTCTGCTAGTCTCGACTTACCATAAGAATGGTGGTGAATTCATGAAGATAAACTTATACATTGGTTATACATAGCTTTTCATTTTTCAGGAAATGACAACATATACTAGAATAAAGTTTTAATTAATATTCTAATATTATAATAATAATAATAATAATAATACTAGAATATTAATTAAAAACTTTAATCAATACTTTCCTATATTTCGGCACTGTTACATTGCCATCTTCAGGGATCACAAAACAATGATATGTGCATGCAGGCACTAACACTAAACAAATGAGGCTGAAGTTCAGTCCTAGAGTCCTAAATGTGCCCCTACTGGGTTAAATTGGGTTGTTTTGGCCATTGGGCTGATGTTCTTAGAATGCAAGTTTCCCAAATTTGGGGCAGTCTCATGCACCCAAATTTGTTGAGGTTTGGGAAGTTTTCCAGAGCTGAGGCTGATTCCAGGAATCATCTTTCATACTTATACTTGCTGCAGTAATAAAGTGGCCTTCTTCCAGCATATTCTGTGGTGGATGTCCAATGCATAATCAGCAAGTCCTGAGTGGCTGTATTGGTGAAACTGGATGTAGTCTTCGTGTTTGGATATCCTGATATTAGCTGTCCTGTCTGTTTGGCCATAGTAGGACAGTTTGCAACTGCATGGAAACTGGTATACTCCAGGTAGGTCTAGGGGAAGTTTGGTAGTCTTTGGTAGAGCAGATAAGAGTGCCAATTTCTTATGTGGGTTGTAACAAGTTGTGAAGTCATATCTCTCTCTCCACCCTTGGCCAACTTCTTTATAGAGACCTTTGAAGAAAAAGCCTTAAACCCTGCCTCACATAAATCCACTGTTTGGCTACACTACATGGATGATGTATGTGTGTGTGTTTGTTATTTGGCCGCATGGCCTGGATACACTCCACAACTTTTCAATACACTTAAACAATCAACACCCCAGGATCCAGTTTACCTTGAAAAAGGAAAATAACAGCTGTCTCCCTTTTCTAAAAAAAACCTCTGATTACATGCCAGCCTGATGGATCCCCAGCTTTCTCTGTAACATGGTTTCTGTAACCATGTTACAGAAACCCTACATATACAGGTAGGTACATTCATCAGCAGTCCCCCCCCCCCAACAATATGGGATTATAAAAACTCTATAACAGGGCAAAATTAATCAGTTCAAATAACAATGCCCTGACTACTGAACTTAACCATATCCTTAACACCTTCATAGCCAATGGCTACAACCCCTGCAAAAATCCAAAAAATATTAAAACCAATTAACCACAATCCCCCCCCCCCTTCATAATGGTGATAGACTTAGAGTCTCTCACCATTCCTTATATCCAGGGTATGTCCAAAAAAACTAATAAAAATCTTAAGAAAATATGACCTCACAACTTGTTACAAACCATATAAGAAATTGGCATCTCTTATTTGCTCTACCAAAGACCAGCCATTCCCCTAAACCAGGCATGTCCAACTCGTTTACCTCCAAGGGCCAAATTAAGAATTATACATCAAGTCACGGGCCGCAACAGAAAAAAAAAAAATCTCGAAATAAAGAGGAAACAGATTTTTTGATATTAACATTAGAGTATATAAGTACAAAATACAATCATGTTACATAAATACATATAAAACATAAAGTTTATTTAAATAAAATTATACATATCATTTTTTTGAAGAAACTTGACAACGTTTTTCATTAAAGAAATCTTCAAAATTTGGTTGAATTTGTTGAGCTGTAGTTATTTTCAATATTGCTTTCACATGTTCGTTTGTTAATCTTGATCTTTCTGCAGTTTTATTATTCTTTAAAGTCGAAAATAGTTGTTCGCATAAATATGTGCTTACGAACATAGATAAAATACACCTAATTGCACATAACACATTGGGGTATCGATCGACTGATAAATAATTATAGAACTTTGGAATTCCAACATCCATATATTTTTGTTTCAATATTGAATCACACTGAATTTCAATTAATTCCAACTGTAAATTGCCATCAACAGTTTCCACATCAGTCGATAGAGGAGAAGTAAATAGGTGAAACTGATTTTCATATTTCTTAAAATCTACAAATCTTCTTTTGAATTAATTTTCTAATAACTTAATTTGATTGGCATATTCTGAAAATTTCAATTTCGGTGATTTTTGTAATAACGATTAACAACATTCAAAATGGGATAAATTTTCTTTTTGAATTTGTTTTTGCCAAAGTAATAATTTCTGTTTGAAAATGTTAATATTGTCAAATAACATGGTAACTACTTGATGTTTGCCTGGTAGCTTAAGATTAAGTTGACTAAGGTGACTTGTAATGTCAACTGAAAAAGCCAGGTCCTTTATCCATTGATAATTTTTTGATATTTCACATTCATAATTTTTTTGATTCTAAAAAAATGGTAATTTCGTCCAGAAATTCGAAGAATTGCTTTAAAACTTTATGACTGGAAAGCCACCTAATTTCTGTATAATAAGGTAGATTGCTATATTCACTTTCTGTATCTTCTAGAAAGTTAGTAAATTGGTGATGATTAAGCCCATGTGCATGAATACAATTTATAATTTTACTGACATTTTTTAGGGCATGTCCGGTATTTAAAATTTTTGAGCATAGTGTTTGCTGATGAATAATGCATGAAAATGTTGAAAATTATTATTATCTTCTTTGCATTTTCCTTTTAAATTTGTAACAATTCCTTTAACAACACCAGCCATGGCAGGAGCACCATCAGTTACAAGACAAACTAGTTTTTTTAATGGTAAATTGTATTCATTCAAAACTTCCATAAGGGCATCAAAAATATCAACTCCAGTGGTTGTATCATGCATAGGAATAATTTCTAGAAGTTCTCCACTTACTTTTAAGTTCATATGATATCCACGAATAAAAACAGCCAGCTGAGCGATATCCCGTACATCTGTACTTTCGTCAATTGCAAGGGAATTGGTCTGAAATGTTGGAATTATTGATTTTAGTTGATTCCTTAAGTTCCCGGCTATATCATCAATTCTGCTAGCAATGGTATTTCAAGATAAGCTTATATTTTTAAATTTCTTTAATTCATCAGGACACAGCACGTCAACTGCTTTAATAATACATTCGTGCATATTCCTCTTCAGTGAATGGTTTCGACTTGCTTGCAATTAAATGTGATAAAAAATAAACGGTTTTTACTGTTGCTGTTATCTTCAATAGGTTTGGTAAATACACTTTGTTGATTTTGAAGTCAATTTTAATTCTGACAATTTATCTTCACAAAGTTTTGCAACATATTTGTCATAGTTTTCTTTATGATTTGTATCTTAATGCCTTTTAAAATTATATTATTTGCAAACTGCAATAGAGTTTCTACATATCAGGCATAAAATTTTTTTCCCCTTGAATACAAAAGTATTGTAACTCCCATTTTTCTTGAAAACTACGATGTTCTTCTTCAATTAATTGTTTTTTATCATACTGGTTGAAGGTTTCGACATTATTTTTATAAATTCTTTATTATTATAAAGAAAACACTACACTTTCTTATGACTTGAAAATTGCTAACGGCTAGCTTCCGATTTCTGTGGTCAGCGGATGTAGCCGCATACGTAGACTTGCTCGTTAAAATTCGATATTTATGCAGTGATGTAACAAGATTTTTTGAAATGACAAATAGAACATAATATAATAAGTTTAGTTTAATCCTTTATCCAAGTGTGAGCAAACTTTGTTTGCTCACACTTAGATAAACTCTCGAATAGAGCATTATTTCCTTCAGAAATTGCAGAGTAATTTGGCGTATAAAATAATCTTAAGTGGAAATGTTAATTTTTTTAATATGTTTATTTAATTCAGTGTTGTCAAAAGTTAAATAACCATATTGGTTACAAAGTTTGGCAGGCCACATGTTACTTGTCGGCGGGCCCTCATATTTGACATGCCTGCCCTAGACCTACCTGGAGTATACCAGGTCCCTTGAGGTTGAAAACTATCCTATGGCCAAACAGGCAGGACCGCCAATATCAGGATATCCAAACACAAGGACTACATCTGTTTTATACCCATACAGCCACCCAGGACTTACTGACCATTCATTGGGCACCACCACAGAATACGCTGGAAGAAGGGGCCAGTTTATTACACCACAGCAAGTACAAGTATGAAAGATTATTCCTGGAATCAGCCTCAGCTCTGAAAAACTTCCTAACCTCGACAAATTTGGGAAGCTTTCATTCTAAGAACATCAGCCCAACACCCAAGACAACCCAATTTAGCTTGCTAGGGGGGAACCTTTAGGACTCTAGGACTCTTAGTTGTTACTGCCTGCACGCACATATCATTATTTTGTGATGCCCAAAGATGGCAGTGTAACATAATTAATATTTTAGTATATGTTGTCATTTCCTGAAAAATTAAGAGCAATGTGGTGAATGTTTTTTGATATTGCTCCCACTCATCTATTTTTATCAATTATATATATATACAAAATTGATAAAAATAGATGGGTGTATGTATATAATTGACACACACACAAAAAAAACTAGACTTACCCTGTAGCTTGGGAATGGAGAGTGGGAGGGGAGAGACAAAGAGATGGTTATAGAGCATGTTCTAGCCTGTCACTGTGAAGTAAGGCTTAACTCCATTGCTTTACTCAGTACGAGTGGATGAGTGTTCAAATATTGACATTTTCTTACCCTTGGTCAGAAAATGGAGTGCAAGAGTGAACAGTGAGTTAACATCAAGTTTCTTGTGATACTGAAGAAATCTGTGACGGAAACTTTTCAATTATTGACTGAGGCTTACGGTGAAGAGTGCATGTCTCGTGCACGCAATGGCACAAACGATTTTCGGAAGTTAGAGAAAGCGTGAAAGATGATGATGATGATGATGATCGTCCAGGCCGCCCATACACAGCAGTTACCGATGACAACATTAAAAAGTGTGAGATCTGATTCGAAAAGACAAAAGATTGGATGTTTGAGCTATAGCTGAGAAAGTTCATTTGGACAGGGAAAGTGTTTGATGCATTTTAACAGAAGAATTGAACATGCAAAAAATGGTTCCAAAAATGTTGTCAGATGAACAAAGAGAACGTCACGAGGAACTGTGTTTGGACCTTTTGCAACACATTGAGGATGAACCAGATTTGTTTTATTCAGTAATTACTTGTGATGAAATTTGGATATTTACATATGATCCAGAAACCAAGCAACAATTGAGTTCCACTGAACTTGCCTAAGAGAAGTATCATTGGAACAGATCCTGGCTCTGTGTGTTAGTATTATTACGATATACTGTTGGGCTAAATGATGTCATTATTGTTCATGAAATGAACAATAACAACATCGTGTCATTATCTTCCAACATGTATCAGCTTTCTATAAATGAAAAAAGATAATGAACAATTATCTTTGTGAACAGTTTTCATCATTAGCCTGAACAATGTTTATCATATGATTGATTATTTAGAAATTCTCTACTACATGTTGACTCAAGAGAAGTAATATTTTAATATTTTACTCTCTTAAAGTCTTGGTTTTTTTTTGGTTTCATATAACATCAGACTTCAAGAATTCACTGATGTTCATATACTAACTTCAGTCATGAATTTTGTCAAATGAAAGTTTGTTAATGAGGTGTGCTTAGCAATAAGTGTAAAATACTCATGTTTTTTTTTTGGCCAACTCAGGTAAGCCACATCATTCAGGAGTAGCCACTGTTAATCTTTACACTAGACTCTAACACCAAGTCTCGTAGTTGGAAGTGCAGTTTCACATCATCATCATGATGTTGATTTCATATGCATGATCCTGTCTCAGAATCCATAGCATACCAAAAAAAAATATTGTTTATGGTCTTTATGTTTGTGTATGGTGAATTGCTACATGCTATGTACACTGTATCTATCTTAGCGAAACAGTGGCAAGAGTACTGCCACCAGTTTCCCATCATTTGTACAGTTTGTCTGCCATGTCATTTTAGCTTCAAATAGTAGCAGACTGGAAGAAGTTCATTATCACTTTGGGATGGGGGGGGGGAAGAATTTGTGGAAACAAACATTCTATTTTTCAGGTGAGTGAGGTAAGTGATATCCCTTATTGTAATTAGGTCCTAATATTTTACTCATTGTAAGAGTGATTTAAAAGGGAAACCTAGTATGCAGTATGACAAATCATTCTTTATAATATACTTTTATTCTGCTTGATTTTTTTTTTTATAAAATTCCTTTCGATATAATATTTTTTTCTTTTTTTTAGATATGAGCTCTTTAAATAGGACACAACCTACAATTCACCCTAAAGAAGTAATAGCATCATTAGGAAATAATGCAGCATTTGACTGTGTAATTGAGAATTTAACTCCTGTAAATTTTACATGGTATTTTAGAAATACTGAGATGCAACCAGATAATGAGAAAATAAATATAAACTTGCATTTTTCTCAGAATTCTAATAGTAGTTTACAACAGAAAAGTACCTTAACCCTTGCTACTGTAGAAAAAAATGATAGTGGTGAATATGAATGTCTTGTTAGTGGGATTAAAGCTATAGCTACCCTGATTGTAAAAGGCAAGTATATTCTTTAAATTGGTTATAGATTTTATTAGAATTGATTTTTTTTTTAAAATTATTAAATCTTAACATTGATTTCTTTGCAGTTTGTTTAATTCAGTGTTGCATTATTTGCAACATGCCTAAGATTAATTATTTATCTGTTCTTTTAAAGTTTTGTTTCTCACATTATATAGGGTACTGTGAAATGTTTTGTCAGAAATCTTATTTATCGGGCAACTGCTAAAGACATTCTGAATTTGATATTTTTATGGTAACATACAAGTGCAGTATATCTTCCACTTTGTTCAATAGTTTCTTGAAGATATATATGACACATCTGTGTCTGTAACTACCCTGCAACACATGCCTTGGCAACTTTATGGCCCTAAACACCCTGTCAAGAACTATCTTACATTTGTGCAGTATCTATCATACTTTGCTTTGAACTCATTCAGTTATGGCATCCACAACAGATTCTGGCAACCTATTCCACTCATTCACTACTCTTCAAACAAAAAATACCTAGTTCTAACACCCTTGTTAACTACACTCTTACTCAGTTTCCATGGATGGTCCCTAGTTCTCCCACCACAGACTTGTTCTGAAAAATTTATTCTGAATTAATCTTGTAAAAACCCCTCAGTAATTTGTATGTTTCAATCATATCACCCATTTTCTGCCTCTCAACCAGTTTCTGTAACCCACAAATCTTCAACTTGTTCTCATAAGGTTCATTTCATAGACCATCTACCATCTTGGTCGCTTGCCTCTGGATCCTCTCTGCCTCCTTCCCATCACCAAGAAACCCTGGCACCCAGATTTGTGCACAGTAGTCAAGATGGGATCTTATTAAGGCTCGATAAAGAGGAACAATAACTTGCTTGTCTCTGCTCGTCAAAGTATTCTTCAGTAACCAAGTAATCTGATGAGCTATTTACCCATTTTTGCTATGTGCCCCCCTAAACTTTAACTCCAATCCACTAACACTCCTAAGTTTCTGGCTTCGTCAGTTTCCAGGAGTACAGTTCCACCAATATGGTATAGCTAGTATTCTTTTCACCCCAAAATGCATAACCTTACACTTTGCCACATTAAACTGACATCCATTCTCCTTAGCCCAGTCTTCCAATCTATCCAAATCATTCTGCAAAATTTTGACATCGTCTTTATTAACTATTACTCTATCCAACTTTCCATCATTAGCTAACAATTGAACAGTTCCTCTGATATCCTTTCCTATTTCATTAGTGTACAAATTAAAAGTAGCAGTCCAAGAACAGAACCCTGTGTCATACCACTAGTCTTATGGTTTCTTTTGGAACCTGAGTACTCTGATATCTCTGCATCAACCACCCTCCTATCCACCTCACCAACCCTATGTGGAGAGTTTTTCCACTTTGTTATACTATAAATTAAAGATGCCAAGAAATCATATTCTTAGTTTAATCCTTTATTCGAGTATAAGCAAACAAAGATTACCATGACTGGGCAACTCACTCTTGTATAGGGGCTAATGGCTTCACATCATTTGCCTTAGTATTCCATAATGTAAAGCACATATCCATAAGGATATGCATAATTTTACATTGTATCTTGTACATGTCAATAAGGTTACGTGCTTTGTATTATGGGGATACTAAGGCAAGTGATGTGAAGCCATTAGCCTTTATATAAGAGTTGCCCAGTTATAAAGTTATTTTACATGCAAACTTTGTTTGCTTATACTTGGATAAAGAATTAAACCAAGAATATCATTTCTTGGCATCTTTAATTTTTCACCAATGTGCTGCTATTTACTGATTATTCCTGTAGAAAGACTTATATGCTGGTTAAACACGATAACTAGATACTTAAGGAATTGACAGCGTACACTAGAAATATAAATTAAATCAACTTTAATATATACTTTCCGATATTTTGGCAATGTCACGTTGCCATCTTCATGGGAACTTAAGATAAAGACACGTACATGCAAGTACTACATAACAGCAAACGAGAAACAAAGCGAGGAAGGAAGCTAATGTTTTCCTAAAGTCCTGATATTGCCCCTTGGGGGGGGGGGCTATATTAAGTGTTCTTGGTTTTTGGGCTGAAGTTCTTCTGATATATGTTTCCCAAATTTGGGGCAGTCCCATGCATCCAAATTTGTTAAGGTTTGGCATGTTCCTAAGGGCGGAGGCTGATTCCATGAATAGTCTTTCATATTTGAACTTGCTGCGGTGTATTACTGTGGCTTTCTTCCACCTTATTCTGTGGCGAGTATCCAGAGCATGGTCTGCAAGCCCAGAGTGGCTGTGCTTGTGAAATTGGATGTAGTCCTTGTGCTCTGAGATTCTGATATTTGCTGTTCTGCCTGTTTGGCCAAAGTAGGACAATTTACAGCTGCAAGGGACTTGGTATACACCAGGTAGGTCTAGGGGAAGTGGTTGGTCTTTAGTGGAGCGGATAAGGGATGCCAAATTTTTGCCAAAATTGCAGGAAAAATTCTACAAACAGATAGAGGGGACAGCCATGGGTTCACCACTTTCCCCACCCTTGGCCAACTTCTTTATGGAGACTTTTGAAGAGAAAGAAGCCTTAAACTCTGCCCCACAAAAACCTACCATATGGCTTCGCTACGTTGATGATGTGTTTGCTATTTGGCCACATGGCCCAAATACACTCCTCTCCTTCTTAACACACTTAAACAACCAACACCCCAGAATCAAGTTCACCCTGGAAAAAGAAAAAAACAATAGCCTCCCATTCCTAGACACACTAGTCACCCGCCAACCTGATGGAACCTTTGGTTTTCTCAGTTTATAGAAAACCCACCCATACAGGCAGATACATTCACCAACAATTCCCCCCCCCATTATTAAGATACTATTCAACATGGCAAAACTAATCTGTTCAAATGACCAAGCCCTAACTACTAAACTAAATCATATTCTTAACACTTTCTCAGCCAATGGCTACCCCCCAAAAAATCCAAAATATACTAAAACCAGTTATCCACAACCCACCTCCCCCTTCACAAAAAAGATTACTCTAAATCCATCATCATTCCCTACATCCGAGGCACCTTGGAAAAAATCAACAAAATCCTAAAAAAACATGACTTGACCTCTTGTTACAGACCATATAGAAAATTGGCATCCCTTATCCACTCCACTAAAGGCCAACCACTTCCCTTAGACCTACCTGGTGTATACCAGGTCCCTTGCAGCTGTAAATTGTCCTACTATGGTCAAATAAGCAGGACAGCAAATATCAGAATCTCAGAACACAAGGACTACATCCGATTTCACCAGTACAACCACTCTGGGCTTGCAGACCATACTCTGGATACTCGCCACGGAATAAGGTGGAAGAAAGCCACAGTAATACACCGCAGTAAGTTCAAATATGAAAGACTATTCATGGAATCAGTCTCGGCCCTTAGGAACATGCCAAACCTTTACAAATTTGGATGCATGAGACTGTCCCAAATTTGGGAAACATATATCAGAAGAACTTTAGCCCAAAGGCCAAGAACACTTAATATAGCCCCCCAAGGGGCAACATCAGGACTTTAGGAAAACGTTAACTTCCTCGTTTCGTTTTTCATTTGCTGTTAAGTAGTACTTGCGTGCATGTGTCATTATCTTAAGTTCCCATGAAGATGGCAACGTGACATTGCCGAAATATCGGAAAATATATATTAAAGTTGATTTAATTTATGTTTCTAGTGTACGCTGTCAATTCCTTAAGTATTTAGTTATCATATTTACTGATTAGTAAACCTTTATCCAACTCAGCTGACACTATATTATAAGACATGAGCAAGTGACTGAGGTATGACTACCTTTCACAAAACCATGTTGCCACCAATACAGTATCCCATTTCCATCTATCCATTCCTGTATTTTGATCTTGACCAACTTCTTCAATACTATGACAATAACTCTTGATATGCTGATTGGTTGGTAATATGCTACATCAGTCTTGGAGTCTCCTTTGTGCAATGGAACTGTTTTTTTCCTCTCCTCCCTCTCGGGACTAACCCAGAGTTGAGACTTAGATTATTTCTCAACTGACAATTCTCTCACAGCTTCACTTAAAATTCAAGTTGTTATACTATCCAATCCCACAGCTGTATTCAAAGTAAGTTTCTTTAATATGCTATGTACCTTCATTTCATTTTCCTCGGTTTCCATATAAGACTTTACCTCTCTCTTTCCTGCAATATTACCACCTGGATGATATACTCTTGCAAAGTGTTCACTTAGTAACTCTACTATTTCAACTGATTTGGTTACTTCCCTAATAACGGCATTCATTAAAATCATTCTGCCATAAACATTCTTTCTTTTACTTGTAACATATCGAAAGAACTGTTTGGGATTATCTTTAGCCTGCATTACTAATTTCCTTTCATAGTCTGCTTTTACCTTTCTTTGCCATCAGGATAATGATGGATTAGTATAA
The DNA here is from genome assembly GCF_054136105.1 of Typopeltis vanoorti. Taxonomy (NCBI): domain Eukaryota; kingdom Metazoa; phylum Arthropoda; class Arachnida; order Uropygi; family Thelyphonidae; genus Typopeltis; species Typopeltis vanoorti. Next base: position 100,163,072 of record NC_143551.1, on the reverse strand, counting down.
AGCATCAGGATAATGGTGGGCCCTTAAGACCACCATTACCCTGATGCTTTATACTAACTATCCCATTCTGCTTTGTTATCAGTGGTACTAACTTAGGCATATTATACACATTAACTGCCACACTGAATGTCTGCATATCCACTCAACAGCTCTTCCCCCCAAAGCTCTAGTTTCCCTGATTTTGCACATTCACTTCATTCAACAACACTTTTTACAGTCTCTGAACACCAAATCCATTCAGATGCAAACCATCCTTATATTGGAGGGCGCTAGTGGGTCAAGCGCTACGAATGTGCTTTGAAGAGCTCCTGATTCAGATAAGTTTTACTAGGAATAATTAAGTATATATGCGTAATTGTTTAAGTAAGAGCGGCTGTAAACGTTGTACGCTACCGATATTATTAGTGTGGGTTTTTTTTTCTTGCTTAAACTAAATACGAAAACGTTAATATTAGACCTAGTAACCTGCAGAGAAAAAAAATGGCGGCTGCATTGTCATTCCATGATTTTAATTTGGATTTCAGTAGGTTCGTTAAGTGTGAGGTCTGTTATATGTATTCCTTCGATTACATAAATGATTTGTGGATGTTTAGTGCGGATGGAAGAAGGGTGTGTGCGAAATGTGACCTGAACGAGGAATTGATGAATGCGAATATGAAGTTGATGACAGAAAGTGCTAGTACCGATTGTGTCGTGAGTGCACGTTTGAAAGAGAATGGCGAGAAAGACAGGCGAAAAAATGTTAAAAAATCAGGAAAAAAGAAAAAGAGCAATTTGACAACCGTAACGAATGTTAAAAGGGACGAAAGTGAGGCGGAAAGAAACGAAATTGAGAGAACGAATGAAAGTAGAAATGGCGTGGTGCAGAAACCGCAAATAAAAAAAATCGAAAGAATGAATGATAGCGAAAAAAGAATGACTGATGGCGAAAGTTGGACGCATGTTGGAACGAAAGTACTGAACCAAAGAAAGATGAATGACAGTAAAAGTGAGAAGAATGATAGCGAAAGTTGGACGCATGTTAGTCCGAAAGTACAGAAACAAAGAAAGATATGTGAGAGTGAAAGTGAGAAGAATGACAGTGAAAGTTGGATGTATGTTGGACCGAAAGTACGGAAACAAAGAAGGATGAATGAGAGGGAAAGTGAGAAGAGAGGGTCGAGAGTTAGAAAGTTAGAAAGATTTAATGATAGAGTGAATGTGTCGTGAGGTTCAGAAGGTGAATTGGATTGGATGAAGCAAGAAATGAAATGGATGCGGAATGAAATTAAGAGAATTCAGGTCAAAACTATTAAAATAAATCATGATGGCATGAAAGAGTTAACAAAAGATGAGCGAGTGGCGTTGTATGGCGACTCCATTATTAAAGGTGTGCTAGAGGATAAAATGCACAAGGCATGTTTTCCAGGCGGTAAAATGAGTAGAGTGATTGAGGCATTGAACATGAGGCGGGAACGAGCAAAAGAGTTAATTGTATTAATTGGAACAAATGATTTGAGAGAGAACAAAGAGCATGTCAAAATGAATGTCAGGAGACTGCTTGGAAAGATAAAGGAGAATAGTGTGACAGGAAGGGTGGTCAGTGTGTTGCCTAGGTATGATTGTGGTGAAATGAGGTGGAGAGCAAGGATTATGAATGATATTCTGGCTGAAATGTGTGAGGAGATGGGAGTACAGTTTGTTAATGTGTGGAATGAGTTTGAGGGACGAAGTGAGCTGTATGGGAGCGATGGACTGCATTTGAGTGGTTATGGTGTGAGTCGCTTGGAGAGACTGCTGCTGGAAGGTAGAGAAGTGAATAGAGAGAATGAATCAGATCAAGAGGGGAGTGATGTGGAAGAGCAGGAGAGTAAGACAGGAGAGATTGAAGGAGTAGAAATGAATGTGGAAGTGAGTGGTATGAGTATAGATAATGAGAGAATGGGTGTGCAAGAGGAGCAGGGAAACGGGGAGGCTCAGGGTGGACAGGGATACACAGCGTGAGAAAGGTGGATGCTCCAAGAGGAGGTGAGAGAATGTGTAGGCAGGAAAGTAATGGGATGATCAGGGATCAAAAGGAAACAGATGGAATTGCAAAGGGTTCTAAAATGAAGAAGCAGAAAGGGAAATGGCCCCAGTCCAGCATGGAGAGATCACATCGAGTGAGTGGTATCAGTGGAACTAGCTGTAGATCCAGAAATGAGTTGTTGTGTTTGTATACCAATGCTAGAAGTATAAGAAACAAGGCGGATGAAATGGTTGCACTAATTGCGTCTGTGCACCCAGAGATTGTCGGAATAAGTGAGACATGGTTAGATGAGGATGACATCCTGACAGGAATAGAGATGGAAAGGTATGATGTGTTTCGTGAGGATAGAAGGGGTAAAAAGGGAGGGGGAGTGCTATTGATGATAGAGAAAGAGTTATGTCCATACAAGGTAGAGATGCAAGGGGGAAATGGGGCCAGTGGTTTTGAGGCAGTATGGTGTGAGATAGAGGTGAATAGAATCAAATACTTGGTGGGATGTTGTTATAGACCTGGTAATGTGGATGGTGGTGATAGTGAAATGTATAGTCAAATAAGCCAAGCAAATAAGAAAAGGGTGATCATTATGGGTGATTTTAATTATGGCAATATAGACTGGAATGAAGAGATAGCAACTGGAAGTAAAGAAAATGAGTTTCTTGAGTTTTTGAGGGATAACTACCTCAGACAGTATGTAACAGAGGGCACAAGAGGATTAAGGGTCTTGGATTTGGTCATCTCATCGGAGGATGTAATTATCAATGAGGTATCAAATCATCCACCAATTGGTGAAAGTGACCATGAGGTGATTACTTGGGTGGTTGCCAGCAGTGCAAGGACCCCTGTGAAAAAAGGGTATATGTGGAACTACAAGGGGGGTGATTATGAAGAGCTCAGGAGACAGCTTGCAGGTGTAGCATGGAATGAGGAGTTAGCTGGAAAAGAGATCAATGCAGCTTGGGGGATTTTCAAAAAATATTTAGTGGATGCAATGTCTAAATGTATACCACGGGTGAGAAGGTTAAATAAGTTAGGTGTGAGATGGATGAATAAAGAGATTAAGCATGCAATACAGAGAAAAAGGGCATTGTGGAGGCAGCATAAGAGAAGTGGAAGTAACCAATTTCATGAGTTCTACAAAGACCAGGCAAGGAGAGTGACTTGGTTGGTGAGAGTAGCTAAAGAGAGGTATGAACAGCAGTTAGCTAATGAAGCTAAAAAGAATCCTAGGGAGTTCTTTCGATATGTAGCCAGCAAAAGAAAGAATGATTATGGAAGGATGACATTGATTGGAGGAAATGGTATATAGACAGCTGTTGCAGAATGAAGAGATGTTGGAAAGGGTCCAAAGGCGACTGACTAAGGTAGTTTCTGACCTCTGGAATGTCGAGTATGAGGAAAGATTGAAAAGATGTAATTTGCAGAGACTAGTGGAGAGAAGGAAGAGGGGAGATATGATAGAGACCTACAAGTTGGTAAGGGGTTGCTATAGGATCAATGGTGGAGAAGTTCTACAGCGAATAGTGGGAGATCAGGGGAGAACCAGAGGTCATCCCTGGAAACTGTATAAAGAGGGTGTGAGTAGGGGAGTGAGAGGCAGGTTTTTTTCGTGCAGAGTTGTGAATGATTGGAATGCCTTGCCTGAGAGTGTGGTGTCTGCAAGGAGTTTGAATGTGTTTAAGACCCGGTATGATGAGATGTGTGTGAGATAAAAGGACCTCCTAGATGAGTCTTTGACTCCATGAGGTCTTGTTTAATAATAATAATAAATAATAATAAATAATAATAATAAGTCCTTTTGCCTGTCAAGCTCACTCTACACATTCACAAATGCCACACCACTCTTCTTGCATAACCTACACATTGAGTCATTCGCTGTTATGGCCCTCCTCAGCTCTACTCTGTCATAGCATGGCAACAGACTCTCTCACTCTTTTCTTTTGCTACTTCCAGTAATTCTTTCACATCATTTGTTTCGGTCAATACGATCATCTCTTTCACCTTGCCCTTTTGTGCTCTAATAGCTTCACTTAACATAATTAATTTTTGCACCCAGGAAGCATGATTTTGTCAATTTCTCATTGATCACACCTCTTATGATTGAATCACTCTACATGACTTGCTCCTTGAATTTTCCTTCTCTCTTGGTCATGTCCTCATTTCTCTTTTCTCACACTTCTTTCTGTTATCAGCTGACCCACTCATCAGACATTTCTGCATTTGTTCCAGCTCCTGCTTCATCCTGTGTCTCATTTCTTGTAACTGAACTATCTCCCTAATTACAGCCAACTCTTCATTCTTTACATCAGTCATACTATTTTTTGATCTACACTTTTACTCTCTCTCTCTCTCTCTCTCTCTCTCTCTCTCTCTCAGTCATGTCACATTTAATCTCACTTTCAATCCTGTCTGCCATTATATCTCACACTTTTCAAGTGCATTCTGAGTTTCATCCACTACTAAAATCTCACAACTCGAGACACACTTTTGACCCTCACTCTCATAGCATTTTTTGGCACACTATCCCGCTAATGTTACTTTCAAACCAAATGCCATTTGCCTTCAGTAATGCATACATTAAAAATAGGTTTGTCTGGGATGTGCCTGAATAGTTATCACTTTAGTTTCCATCAGATTAGCAGGTTTTTTTTTGGGAACAATTTCCCTTTTACAAACTGTGTAAAAAGCAAAATGGATATCACCACTTTCCAGCCAACAGAATGCGGGTTTGAATCCCACGTTGGCATTGATGTTCACGTAAGTCTTTAGGTGGTCAACAGTTGTCATCATCGATTGTTAAAACCACCATCTTTTTTATTAGACACCTGAAGTGGCTTGAAAATGTATTATCTTGAAATATCTTGAAAATGTATTATCTTTGATCTTTAGATTGGGGTGAAGTAACTGGATTATCTCATTCTACCATGTGCCTACAATACTAAATCTATTGCGTATAAAAAATTTTACATTATAGATCCCTGTGGCACACTAGTGGTGTGCTACATTTTTTGGGACTATTGTTATTTAATTTGTATATTAATGATTTTGGGGTGGATTTAACTGGCGATTTACAACTGGGGAGAGTGATAAGGAATCAAGCAATGTTGTGGCCTTAAAGGAGAACTTGAATAGATTACATGAGTGGGCAACAGTATGGAACTATCAGTTCAATGTTGCAAAATGTGAGTTCTGAAATTTGATAGTCAAGAATGGGATGCAAAGTATAGACTTAGTGGGGAAATTCTGGAAGAAGTTCAGGAGACAAGAGACCTTGGAGTGGTGGTGGAACAAGGAGCTGAAGTTCACATTGCACAAGTTCTGAAGGATATGAAGTTCACATTGCTTTCCTCTCCAATTCACATTGGAGAGGAAAGTGTTGTGAAGTCATCATATTGGATTATGGCAATGATGCAGTGGACCTTAACATGCTTCATGTTGGAGGCTTAATGGATTGTACACAGCACTCAGAAAGGATTAAAACAGAATTTAATACTTCCTATATTTTGTCTCAGCCACTGAGACATCTTCAGGGATTACAAAAAACTAATGTAACATATACACAAATACCATACAATACTAAGGCCAGCCACGTGGATGAAAGTCCTATTTAGGTGGCCTGGAATGTAAGGTGAGATCTCTGATAAGTGTTTCCCAAATCTTAGGAAGCTTAATGCAACTGTATTTATTAAGATTTGGTTGATTTCTGAGAGCTGCTGCTGATTCTAAAAATAGTCTCTCTTTTTTGAATTTGCTGTGGTTGAGCATGCCTATTTGATCTCATCCTGTGGATACAACCCACAGGATGAGATCCTGTGGGTTGTATCCAAGACATGGTCAGCCAGGCCTGACTGACCATAGTCCTGGTTGCAGATGTATGACTTGTGTTCCTCTTGGCGGGTGTTTGCTGATCAGCCTCTCTGTCCAAAGTATTCCAGCTTACAGGAACAGGGTACTTTATAAACTCCAGGCACCGAGAGAGGAGGGAGCTGATCTTTTGTAGAACAGATAAGGATAGCAAGTTTGCGGTGGGGCTTAAATGCTGTGTGTAGGTTGTACTTTCTTAAAATCTTGGCTATTTTTTCTTATGTGCCACGGGTGTAGGGTATAGTGATGACATTTCTAAACTCTTTCTGAAGAGAAGACCAGGGAATGGGAAGGAACTGATTATTTTTTTAATACTGTGATCGCTGTAGCCATTGGAGAGGAAAGTGTTGTGTATGTGGTCATTTGTGTATATGTTACATTATTTTTTTGTAATCCCTGAAGATGTCTCAGTGACTGAGATGAAATATAGGAAGTATTAAATTCTGTTTTAATCCTTTCTGAGTGCTGTATACAATCCCCCATTAAGTCTCCAACATGATATCCTTACAGAACTTAAGCCTCTACACACGGACCTTAACATGCAGAAATAAAGAAGTATTGGTTTCATTATATAAGACCTTGATCAGGCCTCATATGGATTACTGTGCACAGATTTGGACCCCTGGTTTTCATGAGGATGAGGATATATTGGAAAGGATCAACAGAACACTAAGGTGGTAACTGGTCTTTGAAATGTGGGACATGAATGCAGTTTTCAAGGCCTTGTGAATAGGAGGAAGAGCGGGATATGATTGAGACATTTAGGTTGGTAAAGGGCTGTTACTGGGTTAATGTGAAGAAATTTTTCATAGAATAGAGGAAGGATATAGAACAAGGGGACATTCCTGGATGATTTATGAAGAGGATTTAAGCAGCAGCATAAGGAACAGGTTCTTTGCATGGAGAGTGTTGGTGAGTGAAATGTTTTTTCCTGACATTGTGGTGAATGCAGATACATTGAATGAGTTTAAAGCATGGTTTGATTGACTTTGTGTGTGTAACAGTGTGTCTTTTTCTCTCACAGTGAGTTCTGACTCCATAGAGGTCTGGTGTTAAAATAATTTTCTTCAGTGGGATTCAGATAAAACCCTATAGTTTCAAGTCCATGCTAACAAGAGAATATTCAAACTTTCAGTGTTTTTCATTTATAAAACATTTTAAGGTATGCTCCCATGCAGAATCTTAGCTGCCAGTTCCAGTATTAAAGACCATATCTCAGAAAAAGAAACTGAAAGCTCCTGGTTGTGAATTTCTGTAACATATATACCAAAATAAAACACTAAAAAGGAACTATTTGCTTGTTAAGTGTATATGCCCTTTTATCTTATTATCCTTACTTTACATATTTTTTGTTTTTTCAATATTGATGTTTTTAGTTTAAAACTCAAAAATAATTAAGTCATAAAAATCATGCGAAGATATATTTATTAACTAGCTTATATTTACTGGATTTCAAACCAGCATTCTCACATCACAACTGCTTGTTACAATCTTACACGCAACAATGAAGACTTACTCTTAATTTGGCACCATCTAATGTTGTTTAGTAGTTATTATAGTTGTTGTTGCAGCTAATGGCTACAGCTCCTACAAAATAGAAAAAATACTACATGCCCCTCCCTCCTTCTCCTCTTTCCCCCAAATGCACAAGAGCAAAGCACTAGTATTCATATTCTATCCAGGGCAGTATAGCTAAAAAGACAGCCAAAGTATTAATGAAATATAACCTTCACATCACATTCAAACCATACATACATCCACTATGAACAGACAGGAAGATCTGTTAACATCCACCTTGGAAAACACAATAAAATACATTTACTACCATCATTATGGCAAGTCAGCACTGGCAGACCATACCCCCCCCCCTTTCACACGAGGATTAGATGGAAGAAAACTAATTTGCTATATACAGGGTGTCCCAAAATTCACGCAAGATTTAAATTTAGCGCCATGTGTGCGGTAAAGTGTTGCCAACGAGGAAAAAAAGACAGCATGACAGTTGATAGTTCAGGGTTATTAAAAATGGAGCGCTACACGAAAGAACAACGCATTTTCATTATTGAGTAATATTTTAAAAATAATGAAGGTTTGACAGCTACAGTTCGCAATTTTCGTACAAAATATGGTCGGAATAGTGATTTAACTTCATGAACTGTGAAAAGATTAATTAAAAAATTCAAGGAAACTGGATCAATTAGTGATCTTATACACTCTGGCCGTCCTTCAACAAGTCGTTCAACAGAAAACATCGAAGCAGTTCGTGAGAGTGTTGCTGAGAGTCCAGGAACATCAATTCGGCACCGTGGTCTTGAATTGGGCATTTCAAGAAGCTCTCTACAGCGTATTCTTACGAAAGATTTGCATCTTTATGCTTACAAAGTTCAGTTGACTCAAGAACTGAAGCCTACTGACTACACACAGCGAAGAGAGTTCGTTGAATGGATTATGGAACAACAACAAGTGGATGCTTATTTTTCGAACAAAATCATCTTCAGCGATGAGGCTCATTTTCATTTTGATGGCTTCGTTAATCGACAAAATTATCGCATTTGGGGTTCAGAAAATCCACGAGTGATTGTTGAGAAACAAATGCACCCACAACGTGTCACTGTTTGGTGCTGATTTTGGGCTGGAGGCATCATCGGTCCATTCTTCTTTGAAAATGCGGCTGGTAAGGCAATAACAGTTAATGGTGCTCGCTATCGCAACATGATAATCCAGTTTTTTGTGCCTAAATTGCAAGATATGAATGTGGACGACATGTGGTTTCAACAAGACGGTGCCACATGCCATACAGCCCGAGAAACAATTCAATTACTGCATGAGTCATTTCCTGGTCGTGTAATTTCCTGTTTTGGTGATCAGAATTGGCCATCCAGATCATGTGACTTAACGCCGTTGGACTTTTTTCTTTGGGGTTTTTTGAAATCTAAGGTTTATGCCAACAAGCCCACGACCACCCACGCCTTGAAGGAAGAAATTGAGTGCTGTATCAACGAAATTCAGCCACATTTATGCAAACAGTTATGGAAAATTTCGACAAAAGAGTGCATATGTGCCAGCAAAGCCGTGGAGGCCATTTACCCGATATGCTATTCCATGCATAACCCTATACTGTATGCTTTATGAATCAATAAGAAATTACAATTTTTAATTAAAAACCTGTGTTTTCTATCAAAATTACTTCTTGCGTGAATTTTGGGACACCCTATAGAAGTTGTTGCAGGTCAGAGGTCAGAAAGACTATTTTTAGAGGTGGCAATGGCTATGAGGCTCTTCTACCTTCAGCTAGTGTGGCTGTATTAATCTGCTAAAAATTTGAGAGAGAAACAGTCATCTTAAGATCAGCTTCAGCACAGTCATAATAATTTCAGTACAACATTAGAGGGTGTCAGATTAGGACTTTAGTTCTTTTGTCTGTTACAATTTGAATTGCTGCACTTACTCATTGTCACGTAGACTGTAAGAAGTTGTTGTGTTCTGTGGATGCTAGTTTAGCATCTGGTTAAACATAAGCTAGTCAATAAATATCTTTTTATCAAATTGTTTTTAATGTTGTAATTGTTAAAAAGAGAGATGATCAACATTCAATATCTAAGCTTGTCTACAAGATTTCTAGTTAAAACAAAGGAAAGTGGGAAAAAAATTAATATTGCTACTTTTTGCATGAGCCACTACTAATGGCTCACGCAAAAAGTTAAGTAAGTTTGAGCGCAGTTAGTAGGTTGGAAGGGGATCAATCGTTCGATGCTGTTGGCACACTCTCCCTCAATGAGTCTTTGGACTCTTGGGTGTCACATAATAATAATAATAATAATTTTGTTTTAATTTTTTAGGTAAAAAAATTGGAGCTTATTGTCAAGTAAAAGAAGTCTGTGATATAAAGGAATCAGTATGTCTTCAGAATGTGTGTTCATGCCCAAATGGATTCTATCCTGCAAGAATGAATAACAGTGAACAAGAATGCAGGCATAAAGGTAAATTCATTCTTTTAATTGAAAATAATGAGATCCCCCCTCCCTCCAATAAATATGTGTGAGGAATGGTTTAAAATTGTTTCCATCTCTTTCTACAAATCATAGCAAAAGAATTGATTAAACAATGTTTATTTTATTTTATTAATTTAATTTGTGTGTGTGTGTGCATGCAGAAAGAGGAGGTAGCTTCAATAGATTCACCATTTTACTAGTATCTTGTTGTGATTTATTTATTTGAAATTAGAGATAAAAGAATGCCAGAATGTGAAATGCTTTCTATTAAGTCATGTAAGATATTTACATCATAAATGTGGACCAGTTGATATGATTTTAATAGTTGAAACATCATCAAATTCCTGATGATGTGTTAATTGTACTCTCCTAAGGATGGGTGGGGTGGGGTCGGGTTTATAGGATATTATGATAGTACTACATGAAACATTTACATCATTACTAACCTATTGACAATTTCCCTTCAAATTTCTTCTGGCAGGACTCCAATATTTTTTGGTCTTCTAAAGCTTGTTACTGTATCCATCTACCTAGATCTTCTGGGTCTTTTTCTTTGCCATCCTGGTAATAAATACCTGTTTTGTTAATCTTCTGTCTATTCTATTTAAGTGACATGAGATTAGCTGTGCTCTGCACATTATCGAATGCTAACAATATCAAGTTCCTTCCTAATATCCTCTATTCATTATCCTAATCTTTCTTATAACTCTCATATCTGTTATCTCAAGTCTTTTGATCAAGTGTTTTATTCCTAACCCAGCACTCAGATCCATAAATTATAATTGGTTTGAATAGTCTTGTATATAGCTAGTTTAGTGTTTTGCCTAATTTCTCGTATTCCATATAAGTTTATTAAGTTCTCTTTCACTACCATACAGCTTTGCTATTTCCATTGCATGTTTCCTTATTTAATTTGCCAAAATTGTGCCTAAATAGCTGAAATGATTTCCTTGTTGTATAGATTCTCCATTTAGGAGATGCAGTTGATGTTTTTAAAAGTGCCTGACTATTTTTATACCATACTTGTTACAGTGATTATTCAATCCAGTTAAAGAATCCTGAGGTCTGACTACACTTATATAAGATTATAACCATCTGTGTAAAGTAAAGTTATGAAATCTGACAGATAAACTTAGTTGTTGATATGATATATTAAAAAAAAATATATATATATATATATATATTAAAACATGTTTAATATGTTTTAATATGTTGAGTTAGTCACTCTTTTCTTTACATTTTGGCATTCATTCTCTGAGTTTTTTTTTTTTTTTTAATTTCTCACTTTTTCTCCATCATCTGTATATATTGCTCTATAGCTCACTGCTAGCTGCTCAACTTTTTAACTTTCCCGTGTTCTCATAAGTCACATAAGATATTTACATCATATCTTATGATGTAAATATCTACATAATACAAAAAGCATCTAATCCGTGATATATTAACTGGCTTTTATTTCGCTGAATTGCAAATCAGCATCTTCAGAGCACAAAACAGCATGTTATGGTTTATAGAGACTATAAGTAAGTGAAACAATTCAAATTGTAGTTGACAAAAGATCTAAAGCTCTAATTTGTTGTAAAAAAAAAAAAAGTAGTATTACAGATATGTAGGAGTTGATCTTAAGATAACAGTCTCCCAAATTTTTGGCAAATTAATGCAACCATATTTGTTCAGGTAAGGAGAGTTCTTCATGGCCATGGCTGACTCAAAAATTAATCTTTTGGATCTGTAATGACTTCTAAATAGCACATTAGTTTTTTTCCATCCAATCCTGTGTGAAGGGGTGTCCAAAGTGTGGTTCAAAAATTCTGCAAATTATTGTAAAAAGTGCTTCCTGGCCAAAAGAAATCATCAAAAAAATAATAAAGCCAGTTCATGTTAAACACTGCACATTTATGGATTACCAAAATCCACAAATCTAATATCCTCCTATAGCAGGGGTGTTCAACCCATCGATCGCGATTGACCGGTTGATCTCTTGTGCATTCCTCCTTACAAAATTAATTAAAACTAAAAACATAATATTTTATTTATCATTATTTTGTATTATTTTTAATTTGCTTTAAGTGTATTGCTATTGTTTATTTATTTTTCATTAAAATTGTCAAATCAGTAATTTTCTTATAAGTCTGGGTAAATGAATTAATTTGGATCAGTGGAAATCAAACAGCGAGCCGAGTGAATACGATTATAAGCAAAGTGTAAAAACTCGATTGTAGCTTAAATATTAAATATTCCAAAGCACATTACATTGATTTTTTACATAGGTTAAGTCCCATGTGAATATTGTAAAAAAATAAACTTTGTTTGTCTCGGTATAGTTTGTATTAGATGTTTTTGTAAATAACTCTTTTGAAGCTAACTGTATATACTGCTTTAATAAAAATATGTTAGAGTATTAAAAACAAAGGCAATGTTTTTGTTGCCGAAGCTGTACATGGCGGCATTAGAAAGATTGTTATTGAAAGTTGTATGTATGAGAAAGGCTTGCAGGCTCTAAGTGTAAACATCTCCGAAGTCAGTCAGAAAGAGTTCAAACAACTTTCCAATGGCCGGCAACTTACAATCAAAAGAAAGCGGAGGAGAACAAAAGGCATGCCGAACTTGAAACTTAAGATGAAAGACTCATACTGATTCTTTTGGGATTGTCAAACTTCATGCGAGGTCTCAGAGGAAGCCTGATAAAAAGGGACTGAAGCAAGCAGAAGGGGTCCCTGTTCCAGAATTGCTGTCAGAGAGGAGGCTGCCCGGTCCAGAGTTGCCGTCAGAGAGACTACCCGGATCCACTTTGTTTAGAGAGGAGTTTCCTGCTTCCAGAAAGGAGCTTCTCGGTTCGAGACATCACTAGAGAGAGACTACTTCTAGGCAACAGACAAGGTTTCAAATTGCTGAAAGGAAGAGTTCTAATTGCCGGAGAAAAGTTTCCAGGCCATTAAATGTCAGACATTCACCAGTGTGTTGCGTTTTCATTACAATTTGATGAATCAAATGACTTAATTGATATTGCTCAGTTAATAGTATTTATTCGCATGGTATTTCAAGATTATTCAAGTAAAGAAGAACTTTTGAAAATTATACCATTATTGGGAAGGACTAGAGGAGAAGACATTTTTTTGGCATTTGATGAATTTGTGAAACAACACCAACTTCTGCTTTTTAAACTTGTGTTTATTACTACTGATGGTGCTCCTGCAAAGATAGGTAATAAATCAGGCTTCATTTCATTATGTAAAAACGATGACAAATATCCAGATTTTTTAACGTACCACTGTATTATTCACCAACAAGTACTATGTAGTAAAAGATTAAACACAAAAGATGTTTTGGATATTACATTTAAAATCGTAAATTGTGTTCGAGGAAAAGCCCTGCAATGGCAGTTATTTAAATTACAGGCAGATGATGATGATAGGGAACTTCTGTTGTACAATAATGTTCGCTGGCTCAGCAGAAGTCAATTTTTAGAAAGATTTCTTGTATTAATTAATGATATAAAAATTTTTCTTGATGAAAAAGGAAATATTTATCCACAATAGAGTGATAAAAGATGGTTGTTACACTTATCATTTTTAGTAGATTTCTGTACAAAAATAAGCAATTTAAATTTAGAGTTACAAGGTAGAGATAAAAATTTAATTGACAATGTTAAGTTCAATAAAAACTTTCCAATAATACTTACTTTTATTAAAGAAAAATATAAATGACCGCGAATTTAGACATCTCCCATATTTATTAACTTTTTTTGAACAAAATCAAGAAATGCTTGATTTTGTTCAAAATCTAGAAATGAAATAAATAAAAGAATTTATTCGTGAAATAGAATTACTTGAGTAAGAAATAAATTCAAGATTTAAAGATTTTTAATAAAACTGAAATGATTGTATCTTTTATCAATAATCCATTTTAAGAAAACTTGAACATCACAGAAATTTCAAATAAAATTAGTGGGCTGTTTGATATAAACCAAGCTGAAGTAGAACTTCAGTATGGTTTACTGAAGTATGTAGGTATAAAAATCTTGCAGTGGCTGCACTACATAGTTCAAATGGCTTGGACAGAGGGGACAAATTCCGGATGATTGGAGTAGCTCTCATAGTATCCATATACAAAAAGGAAAATAAAACAATGTGAGAATTACAGAGATATTTCCCTACTGAATGTTCCTGGTAAGATTTATACAAGTATAGGCATGCCAGACGTCCCGTATTGAACTTTTAGGGACAGCCTAGTGTCCCTTATTTTAATGAAAAGATAAAATTATAAATATTATATTAAGCAATTAGAATGTTCAATATTCTTTTCGAATAATCCAACTTAAATTGATTTCTAAGCCATAAAAAGCTGACAATTCGATGAAATTGTGTTTACGGCAGCGGCATGGCAGCGAGTGTCCCTTTCAGTGGTTGCTTTTTATTTAGTATAAGCATTTTATTTATAATTCTGTACAGATATATTGCATTTGCTTATTTTCAAACATTTCTTATTTGGACATTGTGAGATAAAGGATTAAACTAAATTTATTATAGTCTGACCAAGTGAAAACTAAACTTTCAACATCTACTGATACTGCACCGTTTGGCAGCTCCTATAGGAGGAGATGACCTTGCTAATGCTTCTGCCTTGGTATCTCCACTTGGGCCTGGCTCCTACTGAAGAGACCTCAATAAAAGTCGAAACTAGTCTGGGTAGTGGCCCTTCCCTTAATGCATAACATTATACATATCAGCAAGGAGATGTGTTTTGCATTATGGGAGATACTGAGATAGGAGTATTGGTAGCTTGTTCCACCTTTGCAAGGAGTTGCCTGGTGTTGTACTACTTTACTCCAGTCCTGAAGATACTTTCAGGCGCAAACTTTGTTTGCACACACTTGGATAAAGGATTAAACTAAATTTATTTTATTGCAGTATCAGTATAGTACGTGATGTTATTTCAATAATTATTAAAAATAATATCTCACCTTTTTTGAATGTGCAATACTTGGTTAATACATAAAATATATAATTAAAGGTAAATTAATGTTTGTTTCTTTCCTTAAGCCCTTGACAATGCCTAAACGAAAGGGCATTTTTAATGATGATTATTCGAAAGAATGGAATTTTACGTGAAGATTTCTATAAACTTGTAACAGATGATCCAGTTTTGTTAAAGAATGATAAAAGTAGTGCTAAGTATATTGGCCTGAACTGCACCTAATTATTATAACGTTCCTACATTATGTCATTTAATAAAATTCTTTTAAGGTTTGGAGGTGGCATTTTTTTTTAACACCCATGTCCTGTATTTAGTTTTCCAAAATCGGGCAACCCTGTGCAAATATACTTGAGAAACAGTTGAGAAGGATTGTAGAAGTGAAGCTTGGTGAACAATAAGCTGGATTCAGGCCAAATAGCCGGCCTGGTTGGCCAAGTGGTTAGCATATCCGCTTTCCAGCCAAAAGGCTGCGGGTTCGAATCCCGCCGGGACATGGATGTTTGTGATTGTCTGTGAAAGCACTAGTGGTGGTAGTTGGTGGTAGATGGCATTGGTGTTAGATGATGAAGGTTGGTGGAGTAGTGAGACGAAGAGTTGTAGAGTTGGTGCCCTCCCTCGATGAGTCTTTGGACTCCCTGGAGGTGTGGTGTAATAATAATAAATAGAGGCTGTCAGCAGTATTAAACCTGATATCAAAATTGGAGATGTTAATTCTCAGCTCTTTACTTTATGCAGATGATGTTATACTTTTAAATAACTCCAGTACGAGTCTACAAGATTCCTTGACTAAATTGTTGCAATAAATTTGGTATGAAAATCAGCAATAACAAGAAAAAAGACAATGAAAATATCAACTGTATCCTGAATGTAATCTACAGAACAAGTAAAACATTTCAGCTACTTAGGCACAATTTTTTTAGTGAAGCTGGTAAATGAAATGAAATGTGGACGTAGACAACAGAATCAACAAAGCTGTATGGTACGAAGTGAACTGAATAAATTTATATGGAATAAGAGAGAAATTAGTCGAAACACTAAATTAGGCTGTATACAAGATAGTGTTCAAACCAATTTTAACTTATTGATCTGGGAGTGAGCTGGGTCAGAAATAAAACGCACTTGCCCAAAGACTACAGACCACAATTAGAGAGTCCTGAGAAAGATTAGGGGCATGAACAGATGGTATCAATGGCAATATCATATTAAAAATGAGGATATTAGAAAAGAACTTGACATTGTTAGCATCCAGGAATGTGTTAGTGGAGCCATTGTCAGGTGATATGGTCACTTAAACAGAATGGGAGAGGAAATATTAGCAAAACAAGTATTCTCTGCCAGGTTGGTAGGAGGAAGACCAAGATGTAGGTGGATTGATACAATAAAAAGTGCCTTAGAAGTCAGAAATATAAGAGCTGATAATGTTGGAGTCTTGACAGATAACAAATTGAAAATTGTTGATAGGAAGTTAGTAATGATGTAATTTCTTCATGTAGTACTGTCGTAATATCCTGTACACCCCTTGAGGGTACATGTCAGGAATTTGATGATTATTATGATGATAAAACATCTTTTTATAAAATAGTTCATTTGGTGTTGTTAATACCGTTAAAAAATAAATCATGAATAAAGTTATGAAATTAACATTCCAATTTTGATGTCAGGTTTGATGCCACTTTCTTCTGTTGTATTTTTTAAGAAAATTATAACATAGACTAATTCTTAATTATAATAAATTTAATTAATCTTTCTGATATTTTGGCAAAGTTCAAATTGCCATCATCAGGGAACATAGTACAGTATGCTATGTGCACACAGGCTGCATGGTACTCTCCCAAATTTGGGAACCACTCATCCTCCAAATTTCAGCACAACAGCAAGATCACCCATTATTCAACTAAGGGACACTTTAGGATGACTTTAGGCTCAACTTTTTTTTGCCTTCTTTCAGCCTTATTTACCCATCATTAGTTCCTGCATGCATATATCATACTGTACTGTTTTCTTCGATGACAGCAATTTAACTTGTCTGAAATATTGGAAATATTAATTAAATATTTTGGCCACTGTAATTCATAATGTGCTCCATATAAATGAGGGATAACATTGGAGATAATGTGCACTGTTTTCTCACACCTGATTTAACATCAAACTGTCTCCCTGTACCTCCTTTATTTCTTACTGCTGACTTACATCTCAAACAAAGACTATGTATTACTCTATATAATGTTTCATTTATATGTTCCATTTAATTATAGTGTTTTGAACAACTTTACTCTTTGCATAATTAAGATATCATTTTCCAGATGTATAAAACTTAACTACAGATCCTTGTCATATTCCCATGATTTTTCAACTATTTGTCTTACCATGTTCATGTCGGGGCAATCAGGACCCTTTTGCTACCACCCTAACCATCTGCCGGGGTGAGAGAAAACACCATGCCTCAAGGCAACTTCGTGCTTGCTTATCAGCAGATATTTTAATGGTTCTTTGATTGTAACCAGACCTGCATAGGGGAGGGACTAATGGTTGTTTTATTATATATCGGAAAACAATAATTAAGGAGAATGCTATATTTGAATTACTAAGAGGTGTAAATATGTGAACAATTATTGATGTGCCATGTGAGAATGGGAAAATATAAGGAAGAGAAAGAACAGTTGGGAATAGCAATAGTTTGATTACTGATAAAGGAATTATTAATCATCAACATTTGTGTTATTATATGTATCTCCTGTTTGTTGCTGGATGGAGTGAGTGATGTGATTATGCAAACTCTAGATATGTATATTTGCATTTATGATGGCATAATTGAAAAAAAAATATGAAGAGAGTTAAAGAGATTTGTTTGCAAAATATAAACAAGTAATCAACAATAAATAGTAGCTGTATACATTTGGTAGCTCATTAAATAAATATAGGAAGTTGATCATGTGATTCATTTAGGCATCACGGGAATACACATGGGTTGATGTTGTAGAAAACGATCTTGCATAATTTGTTGTGCAAGATGATTTTCTACAACATTATAAAACATTTTATGTTTTATTTTTATTTCACTTTGTTTTTTAAGAATTTTCTTTTATTCACTGATGTTCAGTGTACACTTTTTACATAGCAATCTACACATAAATAATTTCTGATCATCATCGGAATTATCCATTCTTTCACAAATCCTAAGTTCATTACATAACTTTTTTTTTTCTTTTTGTCAGCAGCTCTTCTGTATTATCAATAATAGATATCTCGCATATTCTAATATTTTGTTGGAGATCAATACATGCAGTCCATTTCTTATAATACATAGCAGGATTCTTTTTTTTTTTTTTTTTTTTTTTTTTTTCAGGAATAGATGGATTTTCATTCACTACATCCATTCTTTCCGAACAGTGGAAGAAAAATGGTCCTACAGCATGAAAAACATTCTATCTGTCCTCAACAGACACTATACTGCAGAAGCAAGAAAAATGAGTAATTTTATATAATACAATATGTACTATGCAGGCGTATAGTGGCTAATTTGTTCAAAAGACATATTTCGGTGATTACACATCATTTTTTATTATTCAGTTATACAACATACTGAAATAATAGTTCCCGACAAGTTTTGTAAATCGTAGGACTTACATCTTCAGGGATGTAAATTCATTCATCATATGAAACGGAACATCAGATGAACTTATCAATTTTAAAGATTATCTCAACAATTTGCACAAGACCATAAAATTCACTTTAGAATAAGAAGAAAATAGAAAACTTCCTTTTCTAGATATTCTATTAGAAGTTAATGAAGAAAATAAACTCTCCTTCTCAGTATATAGGAAGCTGACCAACACAGGAAGATTTCTAAATGCAGCCTCACACCACCATCCTTCACAAAAAATAAGCTTAGTTAAAACTCTTCAAGACAGAGCATACAATATCTCCAGCACCCAAGGAAGATGTAATGAAGAACTAAAATACTTAACACAAATCCTCCAACAGAATGGATATGAAACTAAAACCATCAAGAGAATCCTTAAAATGCCTTTAACTAACAACACAATAAAACAGGATTACAAAAACGCAATCTCGCTTCCTTATATCAAAAATGTTACAGATAACTAGCAAAATTATTGCACAAACACAATGTAAAAGTAGCCTTCCTTCCTATGGAAAAAATCTCAAGATTCCTACATCCACCAATACCACCTCATCATTCTCTTAAAAACCAGTAGTCTACAAAATCAATTGCTCTTTTGCCGGATTTGCTATGTAGGACAGACAGGAAGATCTGGAGAAATACGCATGGCTGAACACCATAAAGACGTACAATACAAAAGAGAACAAAAAAACGGGTCTTGCTTTCCATTCCATTTTCACTGAACACGATGTACTCTGGCAAAAAATGACGATGTCATACATAGAAAACAACTGCTACATGAGAAAATTTAAAGAAGCTGTTAATATGCTGAAAAACCCACCCAATGCAATCAAAATCAAGGTTTAATTCTCCATCAAGTGTGGTCAGCTCTAATTAAAAATCTACCTCAATCTGGGCTCGGACTGTATGAACGAGAACAAGAACACGTGACAGTATTGTTTTATATCTGCATTCTGTTATTGAGTTTATGAATAGCCAGACGTTTATGATTTGTAGTTATTCTCTTGTTTAAACTTTAAGTTATACTATTTACCCATGAAGATGTAAATCCTACGATTTACAAAACTTGTCGGGAACCATTATTTTAGTATGTTGTATAACTGAATAATAAAAGATGTGGTGTAATCACATCTTTTATTATTCAGTTTTACATATACAAATATGTCTTTTGTATATGTACTATGTTTAGCAACAATTAGTGTAATTAGAGACACCTGAAATAGCACCTCATAATGAAAAACAAGTTCCCTCCCAGAGACACAATGCTGTATGCATGCAAGCAAAATGGATTCATTCTTCTAACATTCTCTTTCAAATTTTCAGTTTAAGAAAACATGTGTAACAACTGTTTATAATGCAGTTATTGGCTACAGAAAGCATATTATTTTTGTTATTTGTCTGTGCGCTCTTTCCAAGGTTAATTTATCCCTTTCAAATCCTGAGGACCAAATTTGAGCACAGTAGTCCAGATATGTCTGATTAGGGCTTTATACAATGGAATGACAACTCTTTTCTCTGCTGGTCAATGTCCTGAATATTGCAGCAATCATCCAGGTTACCTTCACCACCTTTGCAATGTGTTCCCTGAATTTCAAGTTTCTATCAGTCATCACCCCTCCCAGATACCTTGCCTCCCCCCACTTTCTCCAGTAGAGTGTGCAGCCTTCCATCGATGTATCCCAAACATCAAGATTTTACATTTAGCTGAATTAAACTGATATCCCCATTCATTTGTCCATCGGTCCATTTTATTCAAATCCTCTTGAAGGACTACCACATCTTCACTATTACTAATAACCCTTCTCAGCTTCACATAATCTGCCAACAGCTGAATATCCCCCTGCAATCTATTGACAATGTCATCGATATAAAGGTTAAACAATACATGTCCCGGTATACTGAGCCCTGTCGATCACCACTTGTAACCTTCTGCTTCCTTGATGTAACTCCCTCATACATACACAACTCTAATACTTCTCAGACAGCCCCAATCCAATTCACTAATTTGACATCGAAATCCATATGCTGTAACTTAAATATCAGCCTATCATGTGGCATCCTGTCAAATACTTTTGTAAAATCAAAGAAATGGTTGAATATGCCTTTCCTTCAACACCCACTCTTGTCACTTTATTATAAAAGGCAATCAGATTACTAAAACAAGACCACCCCTTAACAAATCCATGCTGATGCTCACAGACATTATCTTCATCTGTCTAATGCTGTAAATGATCGCTCACTAATTTCTCCAAAATCTTAACAACTACTGATCAAATACAAACTGGCCTATAGATTGACACTTCCATTCTACTACCATACTTATACAATGGCACTATCTTACCCTCCTTCCAGTTCTTGGGCATCTTTCCTGCAGCTACTCTCATTGAAAAGTCAGGTCAACAGAGTTGTCAGTTCTTTAGCACATTCTCTCGAAACCTGTGCTGATATCCTATTCAGTCCCATTTCTTTATTGACATCCAGAGTACTCAGTATTTGAAACATTGCTATCTTCTTGCACTTCAAACCTTCCCTATCCCCTCGAGTATTAAAATCTACTTCTCCAGGATGAAATACTCCAATAAAGTGTTCATTGAACAACTGCATTATGTCCTTTGCATCAGTCATTCTGTTCCCATTTTTATCCAACAGTTTTTCATTGTTCCACAATCATTTCTCCTCTTACTGGCTATATAATGAAAAAATTCCTTAGGATTTTCTCTGCATCACAGGGCCAATCTCTTCTCATATTCCTGTTTTGTCTTCCTTGCCATACTAGTTCATTCTCCTGGCCTGAGTCTTATATTCTTCATTCATCTGCTTTCCATCCCTCTCCTTATACTCTTCCATAACCTCTTTTTCACCTGCAGTTCACATTTGATAATGTTCTCTTTTTCACTCGCAGCATACAACTTGCTATTGCTGCTAGAAATATTCCTTCACCAGTTTCCAAAGACTGATGATATCGTTTCCTTCTAATTCCCCCACCCATGGAACTGCCCCAGGCTGATTTATAAGATTATTATAAACACCTGCCTTATATATTCCTTTTTCTTTGATACTCCTGCATGTCTATTCATCTTCCAGGTCAAAACCACAAGGTCACACTCTCTCTCTCTCTCCAACTGGGGGGGGGGGGCAGAGATGCCATCTTGTTAGCAGATCTTCCGATGCTATGACCGAATTCAAATTCTTGAACATTGTGTTCCTTCTACTACATACTCTTCCCAGTTATACTAGTTAAACTCTTTCATAACGCACTCTTTTTGCACTCAACAAGCTCAACTGCCTAAACATCTCCTGCCCGTCACCCTTTATGTTCCCTGGCTTATAACAACACCCCACTACATATCCCATCCATCTCCACCTCATACAATATGCTTTCAAAACCATTAGTGTCATTGCTATTCAAATTCTCCACTCTGAGAGTACACAACTCATCATTTATCATAAGCAGTACTCCACCACTGCATTTGCCTTTCCTATCCTGCCAAAAAATACTATACCCTGCTACTTCTATTCCTGTCAGTACATCATCTTCTTTCAACCATGTCTCAGTGATCCCAGTAATCTTTGGACAGGCATCAGTGCCACCAATTCATCTTCTTTATTCCAGATAATCCTGGTATTTGTATAAAAAATCATCACGGTACTGTGTTTCTATACCTATCATTATCCCCTCTAGACTCCACTGGATGCAGCATGTCCTTCATCATTCAGTATGTCCTGCATCATTCAAATGCAAGTGGTCTCTCACATACAGTTCCTTCTGTCCTCAAATGGCCTCCATGAATCCACTTAATTTAAGCCTCTCTTTCAACACATTCTGGCTATCATACAATTCATTGTTGATGCTCTTCTCTGTAGCTCTGCATTATCATGCAACGCACCTATCTTCTCTTTCTCTCTCTGTCTTCTTCCGTACAACCTCAAGCAGAAACCTCAGTTCTCTCACCACTCAATTCACACTGCCTGTCAAATCATTCATGCCCACCATCATAATCATCCCATTCACCCTTTCACCTCACTTAATTGCCAAGTCACACTATCTATCATTCCTCCAAGCAGACACTCCTCTGCCATTCTATCTTGCACGCCAGTGATCATTGAGTCACCATACATCACACTTCTTACCACTTTATTTCTTCCTTGCTCACTTGCACCCCCCCCCCCCCCCGACACTTTCTCTCCTTGTTTTCCTACTTACCTGTCATCTCTCTTTCCCTGGTTCTTGCACTGTCTCACCTTTTTCCCATTCCCTCCATTTCACTGGTTCTTCTATCCTCTTCATTTTTATCATTCCCATAACTTCTCACTCCTACTCCGATTCACTTTATAGTCATTGTTTCCAATTTCCTATTCTCTTTCTTTAATGCTTCTCAACTTGTTTCTGATACGTTGCACTTCTTTCAGTGCATCTCTTTCTCTCTCTCTCTCTGCAAGCTGTTTCCTGTTGCTCGACATTCATCCTCCCATTCAACATCCTCTTCCAAAGCTATTCCATATTTTAAACCTGCTACACTCCCTACTTTTATATTCTTATTCACATCTTATTCACACTCTCAATCATTCTGCTCAACTTTCTCTCGGTTGGTATTCACCCATTTCTAACGTAACACTGCAGAGGTTCGTTATGCTAATTTTTAAATCACAAATTTCTTACCATTTTCTACATTTTATGCAGACATGTACTCCCTTGTCTCTCACTTGCCACATTTCTAACTGCTGGGATGCATACATGCCACAAGCACTGCTGAACACAAAATCCCATATTAGAATGTAGTCGTTAAACAGCAGAGGACTCGGTGATAAGCCACCGGCAAACGGAATTGGGGCTGCCACTATTATTCAACTATTGCACAAAAAATACTAACAAACTATACTAAAATATTAAGTTTAAGTACAAATTCTCGAAGTGCAAACTTCCCACAGTTGATATACTTTCTATCTAGCTTAAGATTCCCCATAAATTTAAAGTAAAAGCTCTGATATATTCCCAGCAGTTGCAAGATTTTTTTTTTTTCAATGCAGAGAAACTAGAATACCCAGGGTGGATGGTAGCAGGGGTGGCCTCTTGTGGGAATGGGTACTTGGGAGAAGGGGGACACATCAGGTAATGCTGAGCCCAGTAGAATCTAGAGGGGATAATGCTAAGCATAGAAACAGAGTGGCATTTTTATACTTTATGCATTTTAATGCCAGGAGTATCCGGAATAAAGGAGAAGAATTGGTGGTGTTGATAGCATCAGCCTGGCCAAAGGTTATTGGGATCACTGAGATGTGGTTGACAGAAGAGGATATAATAACAAGAATAGAAGTAGCAGGGTACAGCATTTTTCAGCAGGATAGGAAATGAAAGCATGGTGGTGGAGTACTGCTTATGATAAGTGATGACTTATGTCCTCTAAGAGTGGAGACTTTGGAAGGCAGTCACACTAATGATTTTGAAAGCATATGGTGTGGGCAAGACAGGATATTTAGTGGGGTGCTGCTACAAACCAAGGAGCACAGAGGGTGGGGACCAGGAGATGTTTAGACAGTTGAGCTTGGCAGGTGCAAGAAGAATGACTGTTATGAGAGATTATAACTACAGCAGTATAAGTTGGGGAGAGAAGATGTATGTAGCAATAAGGGAATGGAATTTCTAGAATTCTTGAGGGACAAATGTCTTAGGCAACATGTAATAGAGGGAACAAGGGGTTCAAGAGTTTTTGATTTGGTCCCAGCATCAAAAGAGTTCATAATAACTGAGATGAATGACATCTCTTCCACCAGTTGGAGAGAGAGAGAGAGAGAGAGTGACCATGTGGTTTTGACTTAGAAGATGAATAGACATGCAGGAGTATCAAAGAGACGGGAACATACGTGTAATTATAAGGCAGGTGATTATAATAGCCTTAGATATCAACGTGGGGAAGTTTCATGGAGGGAGGAATTGGAATGCCTGGATATCATTAGTGCTTGAGAAATTGTAAAGGAATATTTATTAGTAGCAATAGTAAGCTGTATTCCTCAAGTGAAGAAGAGGACACAATTTGGTGTAAAGTGGATGACAAACCATATTAAACAGGAACTGCATATGGAAGAGATATAAGGAGACAGGTAAAGAGCAGATGCATGAAGAATATAAGACACAGGACAGGAGAGTGACTAGTATGGTAAGGAGAAACTGGAATATGAGAAGAGATTGGCCCAAAGATCCAGAGAAAAGCTTAGGGAATTTTTTAGCTATGTGGCTGGCAGGAGGAGAAATGATTGTGGAAGAATGACATTGTGGGATAGAAATGGGAATAGAGGTGACTGATGCAGAGGACATAGTGGAATTGTTCAATGAACACTTTATTGGAGTATTTCATCATGGAGGAGTAAATTTTAATACTAGAGGGATAGAGCATGTTCGAGGTTTAGAGGTGCAGGAGGAGAGTACTGAGTACCAAATACTCAGTACTCTGGATGTTAGTAAAGCTGTGGCACTGTATGGTATTTCACCACGAGTTTTGAGAGAATATGCTAAAGAACTGACAGCTCCTTTGACCTGGCTTTTCAATGAAAGCTTCCATTCCATGGCTACCGAAAAGGTGCCCAGGGAATGGAAGGAAGGTAAGATTGCATAAGGGTGGTAGCAGACTGGAAGTGTCTAATTATAGGCTAGTTTGTATGTCATCAGTAGTTGTTAAGATCTTAGAGAAAGTAGTGAGGGACCGTATATAGCATTGGGCAGATGAGGGTAATGTTATCTGTGAGAGTCAACATGGATTTGTGAAAGGGCGCTCTTGTTTTAGCAATATGCTAGCCTTTTATAATAAAGTTACAAGAACATTAGATGAGGGAAGGGCATATACTGCAATTTTCTTAGACTTAGTGAATGCATTTGACAGTGTGCCACATGATAAGCTGATATTTAAGTTGCAGCGAATGGGTCTGGATGTCAAATTGGTCAACTGGATTCAGGATTGGCTGTTCGATAGGTATCAGAGAGTTGTGTATGGTGGAGCAGTTTCAAGGAGGCAGAGGGTTACAAGTGGGATCCCACAGGGCTCAGTACTAGGACTTTTTTGTTTAACCTTTATATCAATGACATTGCAAGGGGATAT